>NW_010228790.1:110832-127427 GCF_000690775.1 Eurypyga helias
CAGCTGTTGGGGGGAGGGTTACAGAGGTGGCTTCTGTGAGAAGCTGCTAGAAGTCTCCCCTATATCTCATAGAGCCAATACCAGGTGGGTCCAAGATGGACTTGCCACTGGCTAAGGCTGAGCCCATCAGTGATGCAGGTAGCACTTCTGGGATTTAAGAAGAGCTGAGGGGAACTGTGCAACTGTGTCT
This sequence comes from Eurypyga helias, assembly GCF_000690775.1. Lineage (NCBI taxonomy): Eukaryota > Metazoa > Chordata > Aves > Eurypygiformes > Eurypygidae > Eurypyga > Eurypyga helias. The sequence goes on from NW_010228790.1 coordinate 111,023, forward strand.
GAAGAGAGGATCATAGGTGAGAGAAACAACTCGGCAGGGACCAAGGTCAGTGGGGAAGGAGGGGGAGGAGGTGCTCCAGGTGCTGGAGCAGAGATTCCCCAGCAGCCCATGGTACAGACCATGGTGAGGCCGGCTGTGCCGCTGCAGCCATGGAGGGTCATGGGGAGCAAAGACCCACATGCAGCCCGGGGAGGACCCCACTCTGGAGCAGGAGGATGCACGAAGCAGGCTGTGACCCCGTGGACAGCCCACACTGGAGCAGGTTCCTGGCAGGACTTGTGACCCCGGGGGGGACTCACACTGGAGCAGGCTGGTCCTGAAGGACTGCACCCCGTGGGAGGGATCCACGCCAGAAAAGTTTGTGAAGAACTGCAGTCCGTGGGAAGGACTCACATTGGAGAAGTTGGTGGAGGACTGTCTCCTGTGGGAGGGACCCCACGCTGGAGCAGGGACAGAGTGTAAGAAGTCCTCCCTTGAGGAGGAAGGAGCGGCAGAGACAACATGTGATGGACTGACCACAACATCCGTTCATTGTCCCCCTTGTGCTGCTGGAGGGGAGGAGAGAGAGAAAAGGGGAACAAAGCTGAGCATAGGAAGAAGGGAAAAGTGTGGGGAAGGTGTTTTTAAGATTTGGTTTTGTCTCTCATTATCCTCCTATGATTTGATTGGTAACAAATTAAACTAACTCCCTAAGTTGAGTCTGTTTTGCCCGTGAAGGTAATTGCTGAGTGATCTCTCTCTGTCCTTATCTTGACCCACAAGTGTTTTGATATATTTTCTCTCCTCTGTCCAGCTGAGGAGGTGAGCGATGGAGTGGCTTTGGTGGGCACCTGGCCCCAAGCCAGGGTCAACGCACCACAAATATGAAAGTTAAACATTTTCTCAGCAGTTCCTTTCAAAGGTAACAGCTTTGTGTGCCAGTTTATTTTCAGCAGTTTGACATGGACTGTCTAATAACAGGTGGACGTGATTCACATGATATCCAAAGAAAAGTTCATTATCAGGAAATGCAAATTATAGTCAATCATCCATAAAAAAAGCCATATACATCCAGCCAACCTGTTACCAAAACTACATCAAAACACTACTAGTAGCAAAACCCTGTATTTGATCTCACGCATAATTAAAAGCAGTCCAGGGGAATACTCAAAGCACAAACCGAGTGTTGGAACTCAAAAAAGAAGCTGACAAGCAGCAAAAATGCAGTATTCTTGTGTACATGTGCTAGCAGATATGCATATATAGTATCAGAAGTCCACTCTTAAAGCCCTGTAATCAAATTAAAGAGGAGTTACAGTAACATCAAGCAGATCTAACAAAGTCATCTTGTATGGATTCTAAAATAAAACACTTTTCAAATATAATTTTGCAATGAAACAAGACAATATTAATTCAGGTATTTCAAAAAAGTTGAATAGACATAAAAATTTTACAATTCCTCAGTAGTCTCAGTACTCTACACTGCAGAAGGCTCTGTACTGGGTTACCTACTTCCCTGCTTTGTAATACTTGGAAATGTTTTAACACATAAACCCCGCCTCCCTAAGACAACAAATGCACCCTCAGCATTAACAACGCCTCAATCCACATCCTTTGGGAAGAGAAATAGGAATTCCCCAGTGTCACGTTTTTATGTCCTATTACTAATTTTTAAAAAAGGGTGCTGGAGGTTGATATACCTGCACATGAATCTTCCACCTGCTTCCTCATTCCACTGATCCATTTCCACGGTGCACAGGCCATGATTAATCTAAAAGGCTTCCAACAGATTGTCCTAAGGTGTCGCAATAACTCCACAGAGAGTGCAATGCATTCCACAGAGAATAGCTCTTCTCATGGAGATACTAGCAGTAGTAGTTGATTATCCTTCTTATGTTTCTGAGGGAGACGTGGCTCCTACTGACACCCCAGAAGCACTCATTTGGAAGCAGAAAAAATTATGAAACCCATTACCGCAGTTAATTACACAAGGCCTTTGCAAAATCTGCACTGAGTTTAGGAATCTGACGTAGCCTTTCCATGGCAGCTGAGCTGAAAAGAGTTATAGGTGTGCCTGTAAACACAAGCAAGCTTCTGGTGCTAATCCACCAGCACTGGGAAAGCTACAGGAGTTCTGGGTGAAAGGGTTTGCGCTGAAACCATGTTTCAGTCTCAGGATAATTTGATCAGAAGACTACTGACCTCTCCCATCAGAAGCAGGCTGTCTGCTTCCTACTCTGTGGTGCCCTACCACTCACTGCCTCTGCTCCTCCTGGCTCCAGAGGCAGGACCTAAGCATGGACAGCAGCATCTCTGCCAAGCTTTGTGAGGAACACAGTGACACAGATCAGTTGTGCAGGGATGTGTATTGGAAAGGACGCAGAAAACAGTAGGGTACTTAATGCCTTCTTCACCTTGGCCTTTACAGGTAAGATTTGCCTTCAGGAGTCCCAGGTTGCCAAGACCAGTAGGAAAGTCTGGAGCAAGAAACATTTACCCTTGGTGGAGAAGGATCAATATCTAAATAAATTGGAAAAAACACAGGTCGATCACCCCTGACGGGATGCACCCAGGAGCGCTGAGGGAGCGGGCTGATGTCATTGTGAGGCCAATAGCAATTACCTTTGAAAGGTCATGGTGACTGAGAAAAGCTCCTGAGAACTGGAAGGAAGCAAACATCCGTCCTATCTTTGAGAAGGGCAAGGATCCAGGAAACTACATATCGGACAATTTACCTCCATCCTTGGGAAGCTGATTGTATCCTCCTGGATACCATTTCTAAACATATGAAAGACAAGAAGGTGATTTGGAACAGTCATCATTGATTTGTGAAGAGGAAGTCATGCCTGACCAACCTGATAACCTTCTAAAATAAGATGACTCGGTTGGTGAATGGTAGGATGTTGTTTCGCTTGACTTTTGATGCTCTCATAACATCGTCAGACAAGCTAAAAAGTGCAGGCTAAATAAATGGACAGTGGGGTGGATTGAAAACTTACCAAACAGCTGGGCTGAGAGGGCTCTGATCAGCCATATGATGTCCAGTTGTAGGCTAGTCACATAGTGGTGTAGGCCGACAAAAATAATAGCTACTGGGCCAGTACTGTTTAACATCTGGACAATAGGTCAGAGTGCACCCTCAACACATTTACATATGATGCAAAATTTGGAGGAGAGGTTGCTACATCAGGTAGGTGGGCTGCCATTCAGGGGGAGCTCAACAGGCTGGAGAAACGGACAAAGGGCTCCTCCAGTTCAGAGGGAATTGCCAAGTCCTACATCTATTAAGGTACAACCCCAGTACAGGTTGGGGACCAGCCAGTGGGGTAGCAGCTTTGCAGAAAGGAACTGGAGGTCCTAGTACACACCAAGTTGAACATGAGCCAGCAACATGCCCTTGCAGCAAAGGTGGCCAACAGCCTCCTGTGCTGCACTGGGAAGAGCACTGTCAGCAGATCAAAGGAGGTGATCCTTCTCCTCTATTTCATGCTATTGAGATCACATCCAGTGCTGGGCTCCCCAGTACAGGAGAGACAGGGAGCAAATCCAGTACAGTGCTGTGAAGATGATTAAGGAACCAAAGCATCTGTCATATGAGAAGAGGCTGATAGAGCCGAGATGTTCAGCCTGGAAATGAAAAGGCTGAGGGGGATTTTATCAATGCATATAAATACCTGATGGTGTTGGGAGAAGTCAGGCACTTCACAGTCATGCCCAGGAAAGAGACTAGAGGGATGGGAAATTGCATTCGAATGTAATGAAAAGGAATATTTTTTTTTTTTTTTTTTGTGAGGATGACTGAACACTGGAATTGGTTGCTCAGAGAGCCTGTGGAGTCTTCAAACCTGAAAGCACTCCAAATCCAACTGGCCGCAGTCCTGAGAAACCAGCTCTATTTGATTCTGCTCTGAGCAGGGGGATTAGGCATGCTGATCTCCAGAGGTCACTCCCAGCCTCATCCTTTCTATGACTCTGAGAAATTATTTAAACAGAGCTATTAAACTACCTTTTACAAAAGGAAGCAGTAAGAACTGGTGCTCATATTTTCTAGGTTATTGCTGGGTGTGGATTCATAGGTTCATCAGCTGCTGACAATTACTACATAACTGTATGTTTTATTTTGAGCTAAAAATGCCACGATTCTTCAATAAGCAGTATTTAAATATATGTACCACAAACAGAAATAAGTAATTTGATCTTAAAATAGATTTGGCATCTTTACATCAATCTTCCTCCTTTTTGCTTGGGATCGCAACTAAAGATGTCTGCCTAGAAAACATTACATCATCTTTGTAGATAAAGTGACTGTTCAAAAAGGGAAGCTTCCAGCATAAATTATTTGTAGTGTGAATGTTTAATGAGAAGTACCTTCAGGAAACTCTTTTGCATTCACTGGGAGTGAATATGTACTGTCTGAAGCTCAGTTTTTCTTTTACAGCTGTACAGCACATTTTTCTGGCAATGCAGTCTCAGAACAAACCAACTTTTTCTGTTTATCGACAGGGTAGCTCTTCCATTTGCCATTCTGATGGTATGTGTCAAAGCCATGTGCAAGTAGATGACAATCCTACACTTGCACATTAATATCCAAATGAGGTGACCAGATCTGTACCCCTGTGGCTGATCTCTATCGTTACTTATTTCAACAGTAAGAAAAAAATAGGACATCCAGTGGAGGTCCACCAGGACAGAGGGGCTTCTCCTTGTAAAGCTGACCTACGAAACTGGTTTGGGGCTGACAAACTGGCTCCTAATCATAACAGCAGAATCACTTGCTCTGAGATACCAGGTGAAAACTACTATACTAACCTTATGTTAAATATTGAGATCAGATATTCAGAAAGGCATTCAGATCTGGTCCAAGTCTCTGTCTGCCCCCTGTATGTTTCCTGAAGGGCATGATGGATGGGCAGTTAATCCAGCAATCTGGCTGCTTCTGAAAGACATTTGGGGCTGAATGCACATAAGCTAACTTAAGTTAATTTAAGGTGACTGAAATTTCTGAACTGGGAATGGAGTGTCTCTGGGTTCCCCTCTAAAAAAGGGAGCAGAGATGGGACTAACAGGGGTAATTCAGAAAAGCCGGTAAGATCTCCCTTTGATAGTGGCTATTGACTATATAAGGATATTAAAGCAAATATGCTTCTAGTCTAGACATTTCAGGTGGGAGTATAAAGCTAGAAAATATGAATGTGGGCCTTGAAACTATACATGCTGTATTTAGTTGATAATAGCAGAGTGCTGCAAGGGGCATATAAAACAAATGTTACTAAAACAAAGTAATTGTTTTAATACTTGGGCACTGTCTTCGCACAGAGTTTGTTCCAAGCAAAACCACAGCACTATTACATTGAAGAGACCTTGATATCCTGTACCACATTATTTGCAGACTGTGAAACAGTGAGAAATACTTGAAAACTTGCTCTTTTGACATTTTTCTAGAAAGAGATGAACAATCAGAATACTGCTTTTCAAACAGTACCCTTCTTGTGCACTGTGGAAATATCCGTTCAAATACAGAAGAATGAAAACAATCACATTTCTCACCTCTCAAATGGACCAGATAATACAGAATTCAGATCAGCCCGTGTATTTCATTAAACTGGAAATGTTTACAAGTCAGATGAAAGCAATACTTGCTCAGATGACCTCCTTTCCTCTGTTTGGAAGATTTATTGAAGGCAATATAGAACAGCAACAATAGTCAATCATAGGTGGCAGACTGCCCTTTTATTAGGCATACTGAAGCCAATTAATCTAAACAAGCTTTCTCCTGTTACCTCCTGGAGGCATGTACGGTTAGAATGCATTTAAAAATTCTGCAGCAATAAATAAAGGTGCTGAAACTATTCATTTGAACTTTGAGAAATTATTTACAGGCACTTTTTGATGCCCAATACTAACATTCTACATAATCTGCTAGTCAATACAATTTGACTAGATCCAAGACTTCAAAAATAAAGGTCTAAGACAAGGCTTTTTGGGACTGCCATCCCCAGGGGTAGCAGGCAGAGACAGGAACGCCTGCAGAAGAAGGTAAAAGCAGTAGGAACACCAAAACCTGCCTTAACCATGAGCTAATCCCAAGTCTTCAAATAAGGCTGCAGGGGAAGGTGGGCTACTGAACCAGTCACACATTTACAGCACAGAAGTAATAAAATATTGGAATTTATTTCTAGATGTCAGATTACCTGCCATTTACAGGAGATTTTCACCTCGAAGGTCATTTGAGGTGAAAAGTAAGTCTATAATAATCTTATTAATTATGAAACATCAAAACCCAAGATGTCTTAATTCATGTTCTCATCTTTGCAGTCCATGTGCTTCTAATTAAAACTGCTGTAATATATTCTCTTGGGAGGCACATAAGAAAAGTGAGTAACATTTAAGTAGCAGCTTCCTCTTTCAGAGCACACACTTAAATAATCCTTTACTCTTGGATTACATCAGACATCCTCCTTGGACTGCCTCCCTCGTAAATTCAATTATAATCTTACCCGTTTCACAGCTGGGACCAGTGAAGCCTTGTGGGCAGGCACACACATTGGAAGCAATACAGGCTCCTCCATTCCTACAGCCATCTTTGCAAAACGCTGCAAAATGCAAAATCACAATATATGGATAAGAAAACTACACTCAGCAACCATGCAGGTGGCTATAGGTTTCTGGCAGGCAGGCACAAAACGGGGTTCCTGCGGCACTGACAGCAGAGACAGCCTTCTGCTAAGGATAGAGGTCACAAAGACATGGTTTATGGCCCCCCTGCCTCACTGGCCAGATGGGCTGACAAGCTACAGAAGGAGATTAAAGTAAATCATCTGAAGACAACAGCCCACATATGTGCTCCTTCGCATGCACTGGGAAGCAGTGAAAGGCAGCATCTTCCCCAGGAACACTCTTCCCAGGGCAGTGCTGGTCTTCTCTGCTGCCCAAATAAAGGCCTGGGCATAACAGGCACAACTGAACACTAAATTGCCTGGATACTTTATTCCTTGATTAAGCGATTATATCAAAAAAATAAAAATAGTTTTGTCTCAAGGGATTCTGAAGAACTTAAAAGATTTTACCATTTACATTTTGAGGCTGATGCCTGGATTTGCGCTTTGGCATGCTGCAATCTGAGAAGCCATGCACTTAGGTGCAGCATGCTCCAGTTGCAGTTGTGAATATGTGTGCACATTAAAAAGTCCCTTCTGCAGACACAGAAAAGCAACCAGTTCTGATAGAAAACATGGCAGCTGCTTAATTCTTCTGCTTGTATCTGCAATATGGAATCAGAAAGTCACAAGAAACTGTAGGTGAAACTAGGCAGATGGAGGTTATCACCAACATAAAAAGTTGCTTTGGGTCACTGGCCTAGCCCTGCTCTTGTAATCAGTCACTGGAGATGCATTTGGTTTGCAGCTGCTCTGTGTAAGCACCACTGATGAGTTCTTCAGGTTCATCTGAGAGAGAACATGAGTGTTAGCAATTTGAGCTTTCCAGCTCTTGGAGTCCAGGCACCAGCCTTGTGGTGTGAGACCCTGGCAATGAGTGAGACATATAAGCTTCCCAGTGCAGGATGACCTGATGCATGGGAACACGGCTGGCAGCACATTGCATAAAAAGCTGCCGAAGCCACGGAGACAAGAGGCACATCCACGTCTCTGAAGGACACTGGCATCCAAGTCAGGGCTGCAGAGAAGTGTATTTCTCAGGCTGGGATACACAGGCTCAGAGGCTTCTCCTGCATACCGTGTTTCAGTACTGAAAAGGGAGGGAGGGATGCACTTTTCTTTCACAGTGGAGCCAGGCAGGTGCCCTCTGAAATGTCAGATTCACAGTCAGAGCTCTTATCCAGGGAACAGAAGAGCTAAACATGGTGCTCTAGGGTTATGCACCTTCTCTTCTGACCCAAAGAAATCTCAATTACCTTTTTGTAAGCTGACAAACCTCCAGCAGAAGGACTCCCAAGCACAGCACAGGAGTGAACTGTGAAGAGAGAACTCTCTTCTGAGGGGAGCAGCCCTGGGTTTGAGCCTCCTCAGGCTAAGACTTTTTTCCTATTCCCCAAAGGAGGGAATACAGCATAAAAAAGGCATATTTGCTGACATCTATCCGACTACCATGTGTTTGACTGGAAGCTGACTCAGCTGCTGTGTTCTATGAAGAGCTCATTTATGTTAGGAATATTTAGAAAAATCATACTGTGACTCAGGTGAAGGAATAACAAGCGCTAAGATCTTATTCTGGCTGAGCAATTAAGGAAATTCTGGGTTGCTTAGCCTTGATAATACACAGCAGCAGAATGTATCTATTGAACATCACTGATGTTAACTGCAGCCCCTGAGATTCTGACACCTAACAGATCGAGAGGACTGAAATGCAATTTCAGGGAATGCTGGGTATGCTATTGCTGCAGCTAGACCAATTCTTGTGTCTAAAGCCAGTTTCCCTACAGCAGCAATACTTTTATTTTCAAGCATCCTCTAAATCCTATGCTAGGAGCCTCAGGACTTCACAGGATTAGGGTCCAAGTACCAAGTATCACCTCTGAGGTGAAATGTAATGGAAATAAAAGTAGCATTGTATCTCTGAGAAAGCATCTTTCTAAGACCAGTAATATAACTTCTAAAGTCTACCAGCGATTGAGAACATTAGAAAACAAGGCACCACCTCATGTGTAGCACAGGTTTGTGCATGCATGTTTACTGCTTCTCTCATTTATAAAAAAAGGACACAGCACACCAAAAACTTTCAGTTCATCCAAGCAAAATAGCAAGTGATTGACAGTGGACAATGTAGATCTGACAATGTTTTCACAGCTGTAACTTTGCTGGTAACTGCAGGCTTCCTTGAAGGGTGTAGCATGTATAGAAACTGTTAACTTGACACAGAAATGAAACATTACTTCAAATTTTAGAGCATTTGGTCTATGTATACATCATCGTCAAATTACTGAGAGGTCTGTCAAATGCAAAGTCAGCATATATCTGCCCATCAAGGTCTTCTTATAGGTGCAGGACCTAAATGCCTAGCTTAGCATTTTGTCTGTCTTCTTCAAGGTACTTGACCAGCTTTGCACCATCTATGACAAGCCATCTCACCCAGTTCAAAGACCCCGGGTTTTCAGCAGCTTACCTTTGCAGATGGTACCATTTCCCGTGTAACCTGGCTTGCAGACACAGTTGTGCCCGCCCACTGTGTTGAAACAGAGCGCGTTTTCATCACAGTTGTGCTGGTTTGTTATACATTCGTCGTGCTCTAAAAAGGGAAACAAGAATGAGATGGTCCTGAATTTTTAGAATACAACAAAATAAAGCTTTGTATAGGTTTCCACAGTAATAAGAGATAAATACAATGGTAGTTACTGATGACAGGTCTACATGAACATGTAGCCATGGAATAGCCAAGGTATATATTTTTAGCACATACTAGTATGTGATAACTGTGCTGCAGCATAACTCCGGTTTCATTAACAGGGAGCTACCATCATTATGCTTTCCATGTGGGCTACAATGTTCTCATAAACATTTGCCAAAGATCCGACTAACATACTGAAAATCCATATGCTAGTTCTACTGTATAATTTATTCATGCAGGTTTATCTTATGTGGGATTCATAGGGTTTCCTTCAGAAAGCTGAATAACAGTGCAAGACACACTCCAAACTGTAAAAGATACAGTTAGCAGAAGGCACGACTTCAAAACATAGCCCGTGTTTTCCTTCTCTTCAGTGCATATGCCACACTTTATTTAGATGAAGTAAGTAACCTGAAAACAGAGGTCTGCCTGCTGTTCAAGGGACATTTGGCATGGCGTGACCTAGCCCTAGAGTGTGATGGATGAGACTCCTCAGTCTGGTGACTAGACTTAGACGTACTGGGAAATACACCTTTGGGGAATAAATGAAAAGTACAGGCAACATGATTTTGTGTTAACTTGAAATGCACTGCTTCCCCTAGGAAAAAAAAAAATAAATACAAAAGTTGTGGAAATCTGCTGGTTATTGAATATTGTATGGGTTTAGATTGTGATTTTTAAGAATGGGAAAATGCAATTTTAGAATAAGATGCTCTAAAGTGTCATTTGAAAATGCCACATGAAATGCTCTACTGTTTTCAAAATGTAGTATCTCAGTCTGTAGGAATCAAAAGTGAAATGTTTCCATCTTCTGGAAATATTTCCTGCATTTTCTCTAAATCAACAGTATTTACCTATCCATGAAAAATTTCAGACCCCTGATATTTTTATTTCAGGAAAACTGACTGTTTGGTGAATATAGAATGACCTAATTTTAATCAGCACACATAGACAAATGTGCGTCTGAGGTTTTCAAAGCTCCTGTTCTGACCAGGCTTTAGTGAATTTTATTAGTGCAGCTTATGCCAGTTCTGGCTACCTGACACAAGTCTCTGGAATTGGATGTTCTTTCTTCCACAGTTTTGGGTATGTCACACTGCTCTGAATCTTCCTCTTTATAAATAAGTGTTAAGTCTGCACATACCTGACAGAGTTGTCAGGAAAATTAATTTCTTAACATTTTCAAATCACTATGAAAATGTTCAACTTGCTATTTCAACACTGGCCATAAACTGTAGGAGTGTTAAACTGGCAGAATCGCATTTCTCTAAGCCATCAGTAGATGTAAATTGTCCTCCACGTAATGGCAAGTATCTGTTGTTTAAAACTGGTAAAAAAAAATCACCCCAATATAATTAATCAATTTTAAACATGACATAGGTTTAGCATTTTTTGGGGGGGGTGGGCTTGTTGTTGTTGTTGAGTGTTTGTTTTTAATAACACTAATCTTAAACTCCTCCTAAACAATATGTCTCTCCTATCACCAATACTCTCATTGACCCTCAGTGCCGAGGCTTCAGGACTTACCAAGCTGAGTACCTGACTGGCTGCCACAGAGCACAGGCTGCCGGCCTCTGCCCTGAAGCATGAGATTTAATTACTTTGCTCTCAGCATGAATAACTAAAACTGTTATTGTTCACCAAATGATCCAGCTCCTCTAAAATCCAGTCACAATATTTCACTCTGACCTCCTAACATAGGGAAGTCTCTCATGCTGGCTAAAACAATATTTATGCTAAATCAGTCCATAAAATAAAGAAAAACAAAATTCATCACTATGCAAATCAGTTTAAAAGTCTTATCTGTACTGTAATAACATTCTGGCATTCTTAGTTTCTGTTAATATTATCATATCCTTTAAATATGATATGCTATGTAAACATTAAAAATATATTATTTTCTCATTTTTAAAGGTTCTATATAACATACAGCAGGAAAATAACTATGGAAATGAGAAAAACATTATGCACTCAGCAGGCCAAAATATCTTGCAAAGCCAACATCTTGGTATCCCAGGAACTAGGTTCTATAGTAATACTTGGGACCCCCCCTTCAAGGAAGACATTGAGGTGCTGGAGCATGTCCAGAGAAGGGCAACGGAGCTGGGGAAGGGTCTGGAGCACAAGGGCTGTGAGGAGCAGCTGAGGGAGCTGGGAGTGTTTAGGATGGAGAAGAGGAGGCTCAGGAGAGAACTTATTGCTCTCTACAACTACCTGAAAGAAGGTTGCCGAGAGGTGGGGGTTGGTCTCTTCTCCTAAGTGCCAAGTGATAGGACAAGAGAAAATGGCCTCAAGTTGTGACAGGGGAGGTTTAGATTGGATATTAGGACAAATTTCTTCACGGAAAGAGTTATCGAACATTGGAACAGGCTGCCCAGGGAGGTGGTTGAGTTGCCATCCCTGGAAGTCTTTAAAACACACGTAGACGTGGTGCTTAGAGACGTGGTTTAGTGGTGGTATTAGCAGTACCAAGTTAATGGTTGGACTCGATGATCTTAAAGGTCTTTTCCAACCTAAATTATTCTATGATTCTATTCGCCAAATAAATATCATCCTCAATGAGGATGTGTAGCCATCCACCCCATGCCTTGGGGATGCAAAAGCATCCCTGGCACATACAGCAGCTCATTACTATGGGTAAGAGTATATTAGCAGAAAGAAAGTGATCACAGACTGTCGCACTAAGAGGAATGGCTCTAAGCGCGTTAGCTGGAACAGCTCTGAAAGCCCATCAAGGCACCCACAGGCAGGGCAAGTGCTCTGGTCTCTATGCCAAGCAAACTCGTTATTGGTATTCTGCTATTTCTATCACCTTGCTTTACTGGGGCCTTAAAAACCATTTGTTCAGATGAATGTCCTTCATATAATAAGACAACCGTCATACCTGAGTGTGCCTTCCTAACTTTGACTCTTTGGGCTAAGAAAAACTACTGAGGCTTTTGGGAGAGATTTTTCTTAAAGTGTACAGCATCAACAAAATTAACTTTCTGTGAGCTAAGCAAGGGAGCTTGGATTCAAAGATAATATGCCTAATTTTCTATTCTACATTAAAAAGTTAGTGTTTCTTATCTTCCTGTAGGAAAGTCCATGGAGTATACTTGCTAACATTTTAAGAAGAGGGTCCAGCAGATAACCCTAACTATCAAAACCAGCCAGCACTTCTGTGGTTATCTGCTCAAACTTCAGGTGTATTTTTATATAAATCAAGTATCAGCAACTCATGAAAAATTCTTGAATCTTGGATTGAAGTTTAGTGTCATTTTTAGGAGGAAAAGGTCTCAGAGTAAAAGGAAATTTGTGATTTGATTAAACGAGCAGAGCTTTAAAAATTATAAGAATGGAAAATATCAGAAAAAATAATCAGGATTTTTTACATTTCATCTGGATTGTTGCCCTGTGCTACCTGAGCTTAGGTTTAATAACAAAATTAAAACCATTTAAACATAGTAATTCTTCATATTCCTTCTTACTGTTGCAGTCAGGCTACACTGCAGGACCTGCTCTTTTATGGACTGATTACAAATGGTTAAACTACACCACAAAAAATCCTGTACCTAAAGCATCTTACTACATTCACTCTTCTAACACATGGCACACTATCCACATCAATTTAAAGAGACCATCAGAAACAGCTTCTTACAGAACTCTCTATCAATAACAAGGCAAACTGTCTAGCTTTATTAAAGATAGAAATACTTATTCATTATAAAAAGGGTGGTGTTCTGTTAATAATTCTTCATTAACTCATGCTTATCACCTTGGTTTCTTTTTTTGATCAAACACTTGGAAAGTCACCTTAAATAAGGAGGATATTTCAGAGACTGAGTTCAGCAATCTTGAATATCAAACCAGGAACTGTAGAAGCAGACAGGACTGTGCATTACAAACAACCAAAAAAAGCAGTCTATAGAAAAATCATTTAAAGACAACCATTTACATGTTTTTTTAAGATCAAAAACCAGTATAGAAACATTATTTACATTATTTAGAAATTTCAGTACTGCTCAAATATTTTCTGATGCTGCATGTAGCGACACTAAGGCCATTTATTTCACACATCTTTAGAAATTGTGTGACACGTTCAACAAAAGTCCTGTAGTTATTTCCCTGCACATCATAATGATGATGGGGACAGGCCAGGTACAACAGTATTACAGAGGTATGTAAATAAGCATTACTTTTACGAAGAGATTTTAATGATTAACACATCTGAATTTGCATAAACATATTCTATAAAAAACAAATGCACCGATTTCAATTATTACTTCTAAAGCTTTATTATCTAATATATCTAAAACCCATTTTGCACTGTTCAGGACTCTATGCTCAACAGTGTTAAAATTCATAAGATCTCTGTTCTAAGTGAGACTGAGCCAAAGTTTTAAATACAGTATTTATAGTGACTAAACTATCTCTGGAACGAGGTGTTTCTAGATAGAAAAATAATTTCAACTCTAGACGTAGCTGTTGTTCCACAGTAATAACAATAGCAACAGTAAGTGCATATGAATGTTCCATTAAATAATCCTTGTGAAAAAGATTATTTAGGGATGCAAAAAATTATGACAATGCAATTAATTCACTAACGCCCATTTATATACAAACACACAAACATGTGACACAAATACATATGCATATATGTACATACATATATACACATACAGTAAAGGTAGTGTACTTTATTTTACTTTGGTTCATTTTGAAATACTACTCTAGAATATTCCATATAGTTTTCTTGACAAAAACATTGTTACTTCAGGACATCTAAGGTACAGTACTGCATCCTAGTACTCCACCAAGTACACCCTAGAGACTGCTAGCATAAAGTGATCAGGAACCACTGGATCCTATGATGTATGACACTGCAATTACAGCTGGGGGGTCTGTCTTACCAAGTTTATTATCTGTGCAGAGATTCTTGCAGAGCTTAATAGAATTTAACATACTGTCTACAAGGTGTGTCACCTCCTGCTTTTATTTTCCTAGTACTATGCAACATCAGTCCCTATCCTTCCTAGTGTGTATTTCATGATTAAAACTAAACAAAAAAATCTGTGGAGCATTTCATACTTGCTTACTGCAAGCCTTCCCAACTGCCTTGCACATCCACATTCTGCAAATGCCTAAGAAAAAAACAAACAATAGAAAGAATCCAATCCAGAAGCAACAAAGGATGATGGCTGAGTTGCATCACTTACTTATGGGTAAAGAATATTATGCTGGTAGTTTTCCTGAACCATCCATTACCAGCATTGGAAAATAAGAGTTGATATCTCACTGAAGGCACAGAAATGCACGGAAGTTCCCAAATATATAAATAAAATACATCCATCCACTTGTAATCTTGTAACACTATGCATCAGACATTAAAAACTGAATGAGGAACTTGTGGATCAGGATTAAATTTAAAGAAAGAGAAAATGTTAGGTATTTTCTCCTTTCATTGCCTCTGAATTCTTGAACCCAAATTACTTTTGGCCTCCTGTCTCCTTCCCATTGATTTGGTATAGATCTATAGAGCCTTGGTGACCAGCTGGCAATCTGACACGACAGTGACAACAATCACAGCAGTGACAACAGCTAAGAGTTACTTGAATTATCAATAGCCGACACACTTAAATGCCCACTTACAGTTTATCTTAATTACAAGCTTTTTTTGCTCATGTAGTTCATGTACAAGACAAAAATCAGTAGCAATTATATGGGCAGTTTGGAAGTCTTATTCCATTAAGCACATTAGGGAAATGACAGATGGTTAATTTCTTTAAGACTTCATTTAACTACTTTAAACTCTAATTGGCAGGGTTACTTAAAGTCTCAGTATATGCACACTATTTTTAAAGAGCAAATGCTGCAAATTTATTGATGGTTATGCTATGTTTTCCATATATTTGCATTAAATCTTTGTATTGATATTCCTCAATTCAAGTATGCCCCAATACATTTTTCTACAGATATTCCCTAATTCAAATGCAAACTGGAACTCATGCTTTAATTACACATAGAGTTACCATCATACAGTTTACCCTTAGTTAAAGATGAAGTCATTAATCATTAATTAATGACCACCAGCAGCTGTCTTCAGTTCAAAGCTGGGGATGTGAAAAGACAGGTCTCCCTACAACAATCTATTCACTGCTAATCCTCTTACCTGATTCATTTTCACCGCCATCCACTCCTATATATCCATGCTGCTCTTGGCCCTCACTTCCTAATTCTTTGTTCAGTGCTACCATAAAAAACAATTTCTATAGATCTATGTCCAGAATTTTTCCACTTTTTCTTTTAATTATGTTGATAATAAAAATAGCTCTGACATGTGCACGTTCTATTTTCAAGGTCTGTTTAGAGATCATCCTGTTTCTGTCTGCAATTACTTAGTCCATTGTTGTTCTTCAGGGAGAACAGCTGCCATTGACTCACCCAGATGCCTACTTCTCTCTTTTATCTATTATCTTATTTACTTATTCTTTCTTTGGTGTTAATTTGATAAAAAAGGAAAACCAAGAAAACTGTAATGAAACCTTAGGAAGAAAATCCACTTGGGGATATAGCCAAAATCCAGTGTTCCTTTTCATATCCATTATGACAAAGCCCCAGGAACACTTGGTAAAGTGAAGGCATTATCAGGAACAAGCATTCATTCTCCTTACGTCTTCCTTTGAGGCTAGGAAAGCTTTGCAGAAAGCTCTGTGGTGGCTGTAGCTCTTATAAGATTCAGGACAGGCATGAATTGATATGGACTCTTGGAACTGATACTTGTTTCATCTGTTTCCCTGAATGTGATGATGAAATCCATCCCTAAAACACCTCCCATTTCCAGTCATGAAATTCTTTTCTCTCTAGGCAAACCAATGCTTTTAACATGTACACTGTTCTTTACCAATATGGAGAACACAAGAAAGATGCTGTGACCAAAAACCCCTAGAGAAATACTGCATATTTAAAAGCAAATATAACTTCAAAAATATGGGACATTCTAATCCTAGTAAACACTGATCTTTTTAAAATTTATTCTAAGAAAATTTTCAATTTTACGTTTTATTTCATAACAGACTTCCATGTAATAGAATCATAGAATGGT
>NW_010228791.1:0-11659 GCF_000690775.1 Eurypyga helias
GCCTGGGCCAGGTGGGGCGCCGAGGGCTGGGGCTGGGCCTGGGCCTGCTGGGGGGTGCCTGGGCAACGCCGGTGGCCGCTGCTCTGGGAGCAGGAGGGAAGAGATGCTCTCGAATGCCCTACCTGACTGGGCTGGCGGGCGTGTACATCTGGTTGCTTTGTACTGACTTGGTTTACTGTACAGGGAGGGGAGAGAGAGAAAACTGGGGTTTTCAGCTAGGTTGCTGATAAGTGGGGGAGGTGTCTGTGTTACACGAGGTGTTGTTCCTTTAAATTACCTGTTTTATAGTTTGGTTTAGAGACATCTTGAGCAGCTGCGACGCCTTCTATTGCTCAGTGTTTATGGAAATCTGATGCCTTATGCTTTTCAGGATTAATTGCTGTAATACGAGTTGATATTAATTAATTATTTTTTTTAATATGAGGTAATACTCCACAAGAGTAGGGAGGTGATTGTGCCCCTGGGCTGGGCACTGGTGAGGCTGCACCTCGAATCCTGTGTTCAGTGTTGGGCCCCTCACTGCAAGAAAGACTCTGAGGGGCTGGGGCGTGTCCAGAGAAGGGAACGGAGCTGGGGAAGGGGCTGGAGCACAAGTCCTGTGAGGAGCGGCTGAGGGAGCTGGGGGTGTTCAGCCTGGAGAAGAGGAGGCTGAGGGCAGACCTGATCGCTCTCTGCAGCTCCCTGAAAGGAGGGTGCAGGGAGGTGGGTGCTGGTCTGTTCCCCTCTGGGTACCTGGTGATAGGACAGGAGGAAATGGCCTCAAGTTGTGTCAGGGGGGGTTTAGGTTGGATATTAGGAAACACTTCTTCACTGAACGAGTGGTCAGGCATTGGAACAGGCTGCCCAGGGAAGTGGTGGAGTCGCCATCCCTGGAGGTGTTCAGGGAACGTGTAGACGTGGCACTTGAGGACATGGTCGAGCGGGTACGTGAGTGTTGGGGTGGTGGTTGGACTGGATGATCTTACAGGTCTTTTCCAACCTTGGTGATTCTGTGATACTTGCACTTTAATAGATACTTTCAATGAGGAGAAAAAAAAGGCAACAGCAGGATAAAATGTCACTTTAAAACCAGTTATCCTCACAACCTGATATTTTCTACTTAGTTTTTTTTTTAAAAAAAACCACGTTGATCTAATCAAATTGATGAGAAAACAATGGATGAGGCCTCTCTGCAGCTACTTAAAAAAAAAAACCACGTTGATCTAATCAAATTGATGAGAAAACAATGGATGAGGCCTCACTGCAGCTATATGGCTCACTAAGGAAAAGTGTAGGCTTTCATTCTGTACATCAGGAATTCATTTATGAACATAACTGTGGATCCCCCTGATTTCATTGACGATACTCATACCAACCGAATAAGTATATGAGTTTCTGCAGGGTTAGTGCTCCACTGCTGTTGCTAATAGGAAAGTATCCACTGTCTCCCCATGATTTCATTGACGATACTCATATATGAGTTTCTGCAGGGTTAGTGCTCCACTGCTGTTGCTAATAGGAAAGTATCCACTGTCTCACTTAGACTGTATCTAGCTGGCACTCACACTGCAGTGTAAACAGCAGGCTCGAGTTTGGTGCTTGGTGGGGTTATTTTTAAAGCAAAAAGGGGTTTTAAATTACCTGAAAAGCAAAATTGCTGTTAGAAATGTAGAGAGCATTTTCTGTATAACATTGATGTTTTTCTTTGTAGCCGTTTGATGGCGTTAAAAAGAATGGGAATTGTCAAAGATTATGAGGTAGGATTCTATCTGTATTAAAACAGCCTTGAATATTTTCCTGGCAAGGACCACTTCTGACATACTGCTCTGTATTTAATTTCTTTTTGCAGAAAATCCGTACCTTTACAGTTGCAGTAGTAGGTGTAGGCGGAGTTGGCAGTGTGACTGCTGAAATGTTGACAAGGTGTGGCATTGGTAAGGTAATGAGATTTTTCTTTGTACTTAGTTACAGTTAGGTGGACTAGTTTTCTTCACAAAGAGTTAGATTTGATTTCACTCAGTTGTTTTTGCCCAAATGAAAAAGTACCATGAAGAAAGTACTCACGATCAGCATTTAAGTAAGCATCACAAATGAATAGTCTTAACTCTGTATTTTTATATAGCTAGTAAAATTGATTTACTTAAGGCTTAATCTTGTATCATCTGGATGATTCCTGTCTGCATGCTCGTCTCTGTGCTCTTATACCAGTCCATCTCTCTAATAATCATACTGGAAAACAAAAGGAAAACAAAATAAAGGGCATATAAGATTGTGTCCTGTGTTATGAGAGTAAGTTTATATTCATGGAATTGAAATGCAGATGTCAAACAGATGTTTTTATCACAAACATTAGGTCATCATGTGGCAGACTTAGAGCTAAAAATTTGGCAGCAATTAAAAATAATTTGATACGTGTATCAAAACCTTCCAGAGTTAATAGAACAGGATTTTTCTTTAAAGAAGGAATTTGGGGAAAGGCTCTGATGCTTGTATTCCCAGGCAAAGCCTGACTGTTTATTCTTGGAACTTTAAGAAGTTCCTTAATACAGAGGTGATGCAATTTTTTATTGCAAAGTTTATTCCCCCATCCTCTGTAGGAGCGTTTCCTGAAGTCCAGCGTCCGAGGCATAGAAAAGGACGTGGGACAGTTGATCCGGAATTTATAATAATCAACATGTCCATGTATTATGTGGGTGTTCTAAGTGAATTGGTTTTGAAGAACTACATGCCAAGACAAGTGAAGGAAATTGCACATTTCTAGTTAACAGCAAGTAGGAATTTGATAGCAGGATGACAGCGTTCATGTAGATAATCTTGTTGAATATTCTTGGTTTAGATCAAATTAACAGATTGCTTTTTATTAAGAATGGTGAACCAGTTCCATGTGAATGGCAGTTAGAATTCAGTCCTTCACATACTGACAATGTTGGTACGTTTTGTATGTGAACTGAATGAACAGGGAGGGGTTTGGGGGGGTTTTGTTGTTTAAAATGCCTTGCCCTAGTGCTCTGGTTGCAGTCTTCGGAGATTCAGCTATGTTCATACAATCTTTATTGTAGCTGCTTCTGTTTGACTATGACAAAGTGGAACTGGCAAACATGAACAGACTCTTCTTCCAACCTCATCAAGCTGGATTGAGTAAAGTGCAAGCAGCAGAGCATACCTTGAGGTAAAACTTAGAGAAGTGGGTATCAAAATGTGTTTACCCAGGATGCTGCCCCAGAAAACCAATGTTTCACTCTTAATCACTTACCGAGTAGCACAATCTAATTTGGAAATTTGAGTATAAAATAGTTGTGGGGATGGTTGATACTTTAAGGACATTTTTGTGCTAACCAAAATCTTACAGTGCGTCTATTTTTTCAGTATTTTGCTCAGGAGTTTGGTATAAACTATGCCACTTCAACATGTTGTGGGCTTTTTCCTCATCTAATCTGTGAACTTTTGACAAATACGGGTGTAGTCTAGACTTCAGATTGGAAGCTTAAGACTGTAGCAACACATGTGAAGTTAGGGAGTGGGATGCATGTTATCACTGCATTTATTAATATTGACTCATATTATTTCCTCCATAAGGAATATTAATCCTGATGTTCAATTTGAAGTACATAACTACAACATCACAACACTGGACAACTTTGAACACTTCATGGATAGAATAAGGTAAAATCTCTCAACAGCGTATCGCTAGCTTCTGCTGGTGTGGGGTTCGATACTGCCTCACATTTTTATTTTTGGGGTTTTCTTCAATATAATGGCTTCCAATTGAAAATCGGAGAGAGTTACGTTTAGGGGAAGACATTTCAACCTAGATCTTTTCTCTAGAGCTGGCATATATTTTTACTGTTACATAGCTATGTTTTATATTAGTGCATCTTCAGATTTCCAACCAAAGCTGCAGGTCTTACAGGCTTTTCCCATTTTAGAAAAGAGATCAGATCATATTTTGACCATGCTGGAGTAATTTCAGGTATGCTTTAGGGAGTGACGAAACAAAATAGTTACTAATGGATCTCACAGAGAAGTTCTGGGATAATTTTTGCCATTTGCAGTTATATGGTACAAAGATACAGTTCTCCTAACACTTTGTACTGTGGATGTATGCTGTATAAAACTTCCATTAATCCTACATGTCCGTAGGTTTAAATCCCAGCCTCAGCGTGCTGCTCTTCTGGCTGCAAATCTAAGGTGCTAGTTCTACCCTGTTTTGCACTTGCTCAGGTTTTGTTAGAAACACGCTTCCCATGTGCTTCTGTGCTCTGAAGCAGCATGTTAATTGTCTTGCTGATGTTCTGTCCTGCCACCAAGTACATGCAGGCTCTGACATTTGTTCCAGTAACGGTGCACTGGAGGAAGGGAGGCCTGTCGACCTTGTTCTGAGCTGCGTGGACAACTTTGAAGCTCGCATGGCAATTAACACGGTAAGGCCACCTAAGGCATGAGCTTGTGGTGGTCAGTTTTCTCCTGTAAATATTGTTGGGAATTATGCAAACTAGCAAACAGGCAGAAACTTAGGAGAATCTGCTAAGAAAGTTCCTCCTTGTTTTAAGGAAACAGAGTCTGAGCTTTTACCCTGTTCTTGTAAAATACATTTGATGTGCTTAAATGTAACTGTAGGGTTCTGGGTGAGTAGCAGCCCATGATAAGTAAAACAGCCAAGTGTCGTAAGCCCTCTCGGTATTCCCAAATGATCCTGTTTATATAAAGGTATTATCAAAGCCTGGCATGTTAAACCTTACAAACGTTTTAAAGACTCTGTGTCGGTAATTGTACACTTCATATGACTTTTTGTATATACTAATAATGCCTCCTTAAGGCTGCATACCTAATCAAACAGGTTTCCTTATAGGATCAACCCGCATAGTAGTGTACGTGCCAAATGCATGTTTCCTGTTATCTCCCAGCCAACTTGATCCGCAGATTGCATGCGCCGGCGGTACACAGATTCGTGTATCCGTGCCTCAGAAAGAGGCCTGTGCAGTTAGATTCCCTAGTGTGCACCTGACGGCTGGACTGCGAATGCCTGTGTTTGTTCAAAAGTCTCGGGTCTTCAGGAAAGCACAAAGGGCGAGCTTCCTGGGGACAACGCTAATTTGTCCTTTGCTTTGTTCTGTGACTCTGATAAACAATTTCTAGTCTCCTTTTCCTGATCATAGCCTCTTTGTTTTAAAGCAGGAAGAGCACTGTGTTTAATCGCTCTCAATTTACAGTGGTTTTTTCTCCATCATGCTTCTGCAGCGCTGACGTGTGTTTCTGTGTTAATAAGGCCTGCAATGAACTGGGACAAATCTGGATGGAATCTGGAGTGAGTGAAAATGCGGTGTCAGGACACATACAGCTGATCGTACCTGGTGAATCCGCCTGTTTCGCGGTATGCAGCGCTCTGCTCAACTGTCCTTTTGTCTGTCATTTAAAGTGGGACTGGGCCTATGAAGATGATAAGCTGGCTAGAGGTTGTTTTAATACCGTTTTAAACTGAATTTCTTTATCCCTCCCTCAGTGTGCTCCTCCACTTGTGGTTGCTACAAATATTGATGAGAAAACGTTAAAACGAGAAGGAGTTTGTGCAGCCAGTCTTCCTACGACTATGGGTGTTGTGGCAGGCATCCTTGTACAAAACGTTCTGAAGTAAGTGAGTGAGCTGTTGCTGTTCCACGTACAGCACCCTAAGAGAAAGAAACCTGGAAGAACACTGGCACTGTTGGACAGGGCTGAAATAAACACTGCTTGAATCACTGGGGTGTTCGCTTTGGAGCTGCTGTTCTCAATAGAACTTTTCTGGGCTAAGAAAACATCTTTGGAGTTTTCCTAAGATTTTCTCTTACTGCATACACACACACACAATTTTTTTGCCCCCCCCTAGTTGTGCATTTAAATATGCTCCCATCAGACATCGTGGAATCACACACACAAATGCTACGGCACTGGCATGTCTTTGAAATTTTGTACATGGGCAGAGAAATAATTTCTCTTGCAGTGTTTGTACTCCAAAAACCCGAGATGAATTAAAAACAGTTATACAGCAGCATGACACATGACAGTACTTTTTGAAAATACTAAAAATATGATTGCAGCTTTTAAAAGAACTGCACGTATCAGCAAGGACAGTTTTTGAACAACATTGTGCCCAGTTTCAAAATGATGCATTGTCTTTTACACACATCTTTGAGACAGGACCTTACTTAGCCTGCTTTTGGCCTCAGCTTGGTTTTGTCAGGTATACAAAAATGTCTGGTTACAAAGAATAAAAGTACTGTTTGCAAGTGTGCCTGCACGTGACAGAGCTCCACCTTCAGCTGTGCAGAGAGAGGTATTGTATAAAACAGCACAGCAGCTGGTGTTTAATGAAGAACGCAAACATTGCAGCCTGGAGCAGTATTTGCAATGAAAATAAAGAGGATTAAAATGGTTCTGATTAGCTGTTGGAAACTCACCCGTGGTAACACAGGGCACTTGAGTGCTTGAAGCAATGGATTAAGGCACAGGAGAAAACTGCTTACATACTACCACAAACACGTTTTTCTGAGCCTGTAGCTGACTTGTTCTCACACACTCACACCCCCGGAGGACCAGGCTCTGTGCTGATGCAGTTAATGCTGTTTTGAGGTGACCACAGCTTATTTTAAGACAATTACAGTAACTCTGTACAACTCGCTAGTGTGAGAAAGTGTATTCTCAAAGCCCCTGAGCAACTGAATTGGTAGGTTTGCAGCTGTTTACAAGGGCCTGCTTTCTCTGTGTGTGTTTCTAGGTACCTGTTGAATTTTGGTACTGTGAGTTACTATCTCGGTTACAATGCAATGCAGGATTTCTTTCCAACTATGTCTATGAAGCCAAACCCACAATGCAGTGACCAAAATTGCAGAAAACAACAAGAAAATCACAAGGTAAAAATGTTTTGGGGTTATTTGTTGAATTTTCTTCTCCCTTTCTTAAAGTGTAAGAACAAAGCAAGCTACAGCCGTGTAGTAAAACTTCCAGTTTTGAGCAGCCTTGTCTTCAGGGGGTGCGTGTGTTCATGCAGCACTCAAAGTAAAGGCTCGGCGGAATGGCTTGCGTTCAGTTAGACAGCATCACCTTCTGCAGTAATCGCTCACCTTTTCTGTCAGTCCTACCTTTCTGAGCGCAAATGGGTTTGGGTTTACTTCACCTTGCAGGTATTCTGCCTTTGTACGCCTGACAAAGTTCTAAATGGTGACTGCATCTCCTGAATTTTAAAAGAAGTGTGAATGTTAGACTTGATCATCTTTGCTGCCGTTCAGAAACAGACTATTACGTATGTTACATTTTTTTTTGTAATCCTTTTGTGGTGTTTTTTTTCCTTCAGAAAAAAGAAGCTGCGAGACCAAAGCAAGAAGTAACAGAACAGGAAGAAGAAATAGTACATGAAGACAATGACTGGGGTAAGTAACCAGCTGGGGACTAAACGATGTTCCCAGGACCAGGATTCAACTGAAGTCTTTGTTTTGGGTGAACACGCTGTAGGGTACACGGACTTCCCAGGGTTCCTATTTTTTGTAATTCACACTGCATAACTACTGCTGGCTTTTCACAGGTTGCGTCAGCAACGTTACCACAGCCCGAGGATGTGTTTTTAGTGTAATGTGCAGGTTTTGGGCTCAAAATGTAACCACGTTCGACTAAAAAACTTTCTCGGAAGGCGGTCTGAAGGGCTGAAAGATGTGAGGAGATGTGTTCATGGTGTGTTCCTTTTAAATATGCAACTGAGCAGCATTTGTCACTTCCCTACCCACTGTGCTGAGGTATCCCACGGATTTTTATATTCCTCTCGGGGCTTTAAATTGGAAGGACTTGTTTTGAGGAATGGTAAGCACGTGTCGTAACCGCTTCAAGAAGGGATACATACATTCTGTTTATTACATGATACAGAAAATAATCTTACCATGGAAGTGCTGTAGGAAACGTGTCGTTCTTGTCCCTGAGCTCCTGTACAGAAACATTTCCTGTACTGTAAAGGGAAAATATTTTGTGTGGATAATGGAATTAAGTAGTTGAAATCAAAGGTAGTTCTGCTTTTATTTTTTGCTATTTCAGAAAAGTTGCTGCTGTTCTCCTCTTCCTGTGATAACACAGTGATTAAAGAACTTTTTTTCTTCTAACTCTTAATGCAAAGGCATCGAATTAGTATCTGAGACTTCAGAAGATGAGCTGAAGGCTGCGTCTGGCCCAGTACCAGAGCTTCCAGAGGGAATTACTGTAGCATATACTATCCCAAACAAGGTAATGTATTTATTCTTTATGAATTTTTTTATATGCCTGTTGTAGATCAAGTTTATAATACCAGCCAGTCTGATTACCCTTTAAACCTAAAGTAGAATTCCATCTTGAACAATTCCAGCAAAACTGTACCTTGGTACACCCACTTGGTGCCTTCTATGGTCCAGTTTTGTGTTTCTGTGGAATACATTCCCTGAAGTATGGATGCTGGCATGAGCGTAGCTTTGAGATGATCGGAATGAATGTATTTGGGGGTGGGGGAAGGAAAACAAATGTGAATTTCCCAGCTGATGCTGTGGCGACTATCTGATTTTTACTGCAGCAATCTGTAAAAGCTCTGTGTAGTCGAAGAGCAGTTGGTACACCTGGGGGACACGGAAGCTGTGCGTAGGCAGCCAGAACATTCCAACTCCTAGAAAGGAAAACAAATGTGAATTTCCTAGCTGATGCTGTGGCGACTATCTTATTTTTACTGCAGTGATCTGCAAAAGCTCTGTGTAGTCAAAGAGCAGTTGGTAGACCTGGGGGACACGTAAGCTGTGCGTATGGCAGCCAGAACATTCCAACTCCTAGTCAGAATAGTTTGTGAATACAGCGTGTCATCACTTGAGCCTGAGCTCACTTGGTGTCACTGCAATAGAGCTTGCTTGTGTCAGTTCTTTTGTCTGCTGGTTTTGTTGCCAACTTTTTCTTCTTGCTCCTAATAGGATGAGAATTTCCTAACTGAAGAAACGGTAGCAGAGTCCGAAGAAAGCCTAGAAGAACTCATGGCCAAAATGAGAAACATGTAGCAAAGCAGATACTAAGTACAACTTTGGGGGCTTTGGATTGACATGGGATTTTGAGACCAGACTTGTTTGGTTTTTGATTTTGTTGTTGGTTTGGTGGTGTTTTGTTTGTTTGTTTGGGTTTTTTTACCTCCACTGAAGCTTATCTTTACATTTCTGATGCAATGGAACTGTTACAGGGCGGGAAGGAAGGAAACACCTTGTTTATATTCTCATGTCTGTCTGCATCTCTAAGACAGGGGGTTGTGCTGCTGGACACTTCAGTTTCTCAGCACTGCTAGTGCCCAGATACTCGATAGAAAATAAAAAGAGATGGATAAGCATCCCCCATAAGCAGGAGGGGGTATAGCACCTGATTTGCGGTGTCATGTGATGAGAACAGTACATGGCCTAGGACGAGCGAGCGAGGGGTGAAATCTGCTGGAGGGGCTTGGGAAGGAAGGAAACACCTTGTTTATATTCTCATGTCTGTTCACGTCTGTAAGACAGGGGTTGTGCTGCTGGACACTTTAATTTCTCAGCACTGTTAGTGCCCAAATACTCGGTAGAAAATGGATAAGCTACCAGGAGGGGGCATAGCACCTGATTTGCAGTGTCACGTGATGAGAACAGTACATGGCCTAAGCCATGGCCTAGGATGAGCAAGGGGTGAAATCTGCTGGAGGGGCTTGAGGAGGTCAAGGGCAGGTATCGTGCTCCTCATTTTCCAGGCACTTGTACTTGCCATTGTTCTCTGGTCTCTGTAAACTCTTGGCACACGTCATGCTGCTGTTACTCTGAGTAAACAAAACATTTCAGCCTTTTCATCTGACTTAAATATCTCTGGGATGGATTTTTTTTTTTAAAAACTTCCCTGGTCCTGTAAGTGTTTTACTACTGCTTGTTCTTAAATAGCTGCTGATGTGTTTTGTATGTGATAATGCTTTGAGCATGCTGCAGCAGGGCCAAGTCTTTTGTTTGCAGGTAATTACACTGGGAGAGTACTGTATGAGCATGTCACTGACAAAACCTGTAAGAATTGCCAGCGACACTGGAAGGAACAGGAGATTTTGTCTGTCTCTTCCAAAATCTAAATACTCTGTTTTTGTTGGTTATCCAAAGTTTAGCCTTAACTCTGATCCATGCCAATCACATGGGCTGTATTAAGAAATAGGCTTAATCCAAGTTGGCGTAGGAAAGCTTCTAAAATTAGATGCTCTCAGCTCTGTTTAGCGTTGCATATCTCTTCAGTGGAGTAGCTGAGCTACTGTGTTTGTCTTGTAAAGAATGAGAGTACAGTCGTACTGCCTTTCGCTTCCCCAGGTGCCGAAGTGACCTGGAAGTGTCCATGGCCTGTAGTGCCAGGACCCTGCAGAACTGGAAGTACCAATTGTAAACACTTTTGACTCCTCTGGGTGTCCATTCCAGACCTTGATCGTTAATTAGATTTGGCTGAGAAGAGAGTGAATTTCAGGCTTTGCAGTGTAACACAAGTATTTCCAGCTGGGGCCATACAAAAAACCTTTCTGCAGCACGCTGCAGCCCCCACACACCCAGCCAGCATGCAAGAGAGCGACAGTGTGGCAGCACTTCTGTTCCTTGGGGGGCAGCTGAATGAACAGGTAGTTAAATCGTGTTTGCTTCCCAAGGGTTACAAACTTCCAAGTCTGTCTCCTCCACAGCTGACACCAGAGTAGGTTATCGACCGAGAAGTCAGCCCTGAAGCGAGCGAGGGCGGTTTGGGTGGGGTGTGCAACGCTGTGAAATGCCACTGGTTGGTTTGGATGGGGTTCAGTTTTGGAGAAGCCAGATTTTAGACACAAATGGTGCAGAGGGTTGGGGAGCAGAACAACGGGACCATGAGAAGGTACAGACTTGCGTCTGCGTTGCTAAGTCTACGTTGGCTCGGTCTAAGTGTCCATTTAAGTGTTCCTCGTGTTTCTTTGTGACTTTACCTTCTTGTTGGGAACAGTGGGAGCGAGGCATTTGCAGCTCCAGAGACCCCGAGGCAAACTGTTGGCTCGTTTCGATGGCAGCTCTGTTAATCTTCATGCTTAACGATGTGGCCGCTGTAACGGCTAACACCGGCTTGACTGCTTTCTATGTTACTTCGTGTGCAGCTTTGAGCGCGGGAACACGCTCTGTATGCTCACTTGGAGTACGCAGGGCGGTGCTCGCGTTCCTTTCAGACTTTCCGCTTGTATGGATGACAAGTTTGACATAATTACAAAATACATCAAGGTGATTGTATGTGCCAATGGTTACAATTATTGAAAAATAAACAGCATCCCAAAAAAAGCTGCTTTCAGGATTTTTTATTTAGTTAAGACGACATTTACGAGTATAATCGGGCTGTAAGACACAAGGGAAGCTTTCTGACTTCTGTGACGAACTAACCAGTTAAAGCGTAGCGTGGCGGCTCAGCCCAGCTTCGGTTATCTGGCACCCTTACACAAGCGGCGTTCAGCCCTGACAGCGCGTCGCGAGATGCTGATGCTCTGCATGACTCAGTCTCCACCCAGGTGGAGTTCTACAACGCAGTATGATTTGGCATACACCGGGTATACCAATCACGCTGGTTTTTAACGTCGATAAGGTGCAACTACCAGCACAAGAACGACAGCCCTAAGAGGGCCGTGCATCCAGCCAATGTGCCCCTACACACCCCTTCCGCT
>NW_010228791.1:11678-17283 GCF_000690775.1 Eurypyga helias
GCAGCCAGTTCTCTTTGGGCAGACAGAGTAAGCGTGTGGGTTCCTCACCCTCTTAGCAGATCCCAACCACCCATGGTCCAGTAGCAGTGTTTTGGGACTGCGGGGTTTTTATCCTTCCCAAAACAACCCTGCAACCTGTGAATAACTCAGAGAGGAGTGGCTCAAGGGAAGAACAGTTCAGAACTGGAAGTCACTAAATGGGAAAAGGCTGATAACAGTGCTGAAGGTCTAGGAAGTAGCTGCTTATTTAAGCCAGCAACATCTAGCAAAACTGTTCAGGAGAACAAGATGCATCCTTATACCTGGTAAAACTGGGACAGGTGACAAGCTACACCAGATACCTGCTACTTCATAACAGGGGCTTCAGGGGGGGAACTGCCTGGCCTGAGAACAGCAGGTAGCCGAAACACAGAAGAAGGTTGAAGTTTCAGGGGTTTCTTTGGTCCTCTCACCCCTCTCCTTAGGCAGCAGTGATACTGCAAAGAAACCTCCCAGTTCTCAAAACTTTCCAAGGTGGCTGGAGTACAGTGGGAAAACTGCTGCCTTGGTGAAAACCCCCTTTTCTGTCCCAAGAGGAAAATATCCAGAGAGCTATTGCGAAGGGTCAACTCGCTGCTGCCACCTCCAAGAGCTGGTTTTGATTTTTTCTTCCACTAAATGTTAAAAGTTTGGGTTGTGTATTTGTTCTGTCGCTTTTATTTACAGTTTCTTTGGCCGAATCACAGTCCTACCAAGACAGTAAATTCCCTCTAGCCAGCGCAAGGGCCAGAAGGGGTTATAGGTAACTGGGATTAGCGACTGTGGAAGGCAAGTACCCCTTTGAGGTAGAAACCATTTACATTTCAAACGGGATCAAATAAATCTCCACATCAGATGCCTCTGAAATAGGGCAGTACAGTTTCAATCAGTTTTTCATGTACATTCCTTTTTACAAAGTCTTTTGTTGGCGTGTATTTAAATGGATTCATGGCTTTACGCCCAAACGAGAACAGACTTCTGATTGGTTCTGCCAGATGCCTCGGCTGTTGAGGAATAGAGCAGGTAGGTGTATGATTGGCATCACTTTATCGGATGGCAGACTTTTTTCCATTGTTGGGTTTTTCCAGCCAACACAAACATTCTTGTCTATTAAGGGACCGAGTGAGACTAAATAGCAGAAGCATTGCCAAAGGGTTAACAACAGGCAATCGGGTCACGATCACCTTCGTTCCGATTCCTCACCGAAGTATTCTTACCAACCAACAGCTTCAAGTGTCGGTGAGGGTACTTCTAGCTGTATCAGCCTCCCAGGGAGGCCAGTTACTTCTGCACAAGTCCCTGGAATCTGAGTTCGCTTGAACCTGCGGACGCCCTGCAGGTAAAGCTCTGGGTGGAAGCATATTTTGATTCTTTCCAAAATTCCTGTCTCTTCAGACTTTAAAAGCTTCTGAAAAGGCAGAAGGGAGTGATGAAACAAACCCACACAAATCCTCTAAGCCAGGCTGTAACAACACAGAGAGAACTACCCCAGGGAGTGTGTATAGATACACACGCACAGTTGGCTCAACCCATTACAGTCCTGGCGCTCAGGCTACGAGGTGTCAAACCCACACGGGTTGGGAGTCGGTTGTAACTACAGCTGGAAACTAAGACGTGTCTCTGCAGACACTGGAAGCAGCTCGCTTTGTACCGTCTGCAAAGTTAACACGGAAGGATTTCAAGCTTAAACATTTGTTTCCCTGTCATTCATGAAGACAGGTGTCAGTCCCAAAAGGGTATGTTTTCCGAGGGAAAATAGATTCACCTACGTGCTACGTCTGCTTTAAAACAGCAGCAGAGACTGACTTGCCTCTCAGCAGGTTTCTGTCACCTTTGTCCAGGCTCCAGGAAGACGTTTGGCAACAACGCACTTTTTAAGCTGAATGTATCCCCGCTCGACGAGTGCCGAGAAGTTGCTTTTCCGCCCATCAGCAAAGTCTCTGCTTCTTTTATTTCCATGGCTCTCTTGTAAAGTTCGGCTGCCTTCTCAAAGTCTCCCCCTTCGTAGCTTCGGAAAGAGTAAAACAAAAGTGAAACAAGTCGGTTAATTAATCTGGACTGCAATGCAGGCCGTGCTATCGACAGGGCGTACGTAAGGCGCTCCCCCTTCCTCCCGAGTACGCACGTCCAGCGCATTTTCTTTCACCTGGCGTTTTTTTTTTCCAGAAAATCGCTTCTCTAGGGCTGAAGCGTATTCGCTTACCTCAGCACAGCCAAGTTCTTCAGAGTCTCCCCCACGCGAGGATGCATGCGACCAAAGCTGTCCTCGTAAATCTTCAGCGCGCGTTCATAAAGCGGTAAAGCTTCAATCTGCTTTTTCTTTGGGCAGAGGAAAGCGGTTTGTTACAGGTGGGTATTGCACGTGCTGTTCGTTCGTGCACCAATGCGTCCTGTGTGCAAGCTCATGTGTGTTTAACCAGAAAGGTGCTTCAAGTTCTCGATACTGTCGGTGGACGAGGATGATAACTGGGATTGCCTAAGCAACTGGCTTGCACTGGCAAATGCAATTCCCACTCAAATAGTAACAGGCTCTGGAGTTCCTAGGAAGTTTTGAAAACCTCCACCCTGAAAGTCCTGAGTTACCAAACGCTCTTGAATTTTACCCGAGGCAGCTTTAATCCCTGTTTAAATTCAGATACGCAGAGCGCAGAAATAGAGAAACCAAGAAAACAACGTACAGCTCACTCCTGTTGGTGCTAAGTGAGGAACTGGGCAAGGTGACTGCACCTCCTTCAGCTCTCACGTTAGGTGTAGCCTAGAAAGTCTGCAGCCCTCTCAGATTTTCAGTTACTCGGAGCTGCAGATGCTCAAGGTGGGCGCTCTGTTCACAGAGGAGGATTGCATTCCCCTCCAGTCAGCGGTGAGGCTGTGTCCATAACCCCCCGAATGGTCGAAAATGCTGTACTCTAGCTCTAGTCTGACGGAGCATGTGGGCGGTGTGAACAATCGAAAAGAGCGTTAGCCCACCTGTTCTTGTGAAATACCAGTCACAGCAATTAGCAGTTCCCAACTTCCTTGCCAAATATCCTTTCAAGCTGTACAGTGGAACCTGAGAATCTGCAAGTCTCCTAAGGAAATCTCCTTTTAAATGTCATCGAGTTTTCTTGGTACCTTGAAGTACCAAGAAAAAAATCACAGAGCAGCCTAAGACAGGAAGGGCAGCCATGGAAGACATGACACACTCACCATCTGACAATAAAGGACAGCGAGGTTTACCAAGGCGGTCGCTACGCTGGGGTGTTTGGGGCCAAACGACTTCTGTCGAATTTCAACCGCGAGCTCGTACAGAGGAACGGCCTTGTCGAGTTTTCCCTAGAAATAACGGGGAAACAAAGATTCAGTTGGCTGGTTACAAACGGTAACCATTTCCAGTACCTGTTGCTTCCCATTCACCAGACTGAGGCTTTGGCTTCTTGACTTTGGTTTCTCTAAAACACTCCTCTCATGTTCTAACTAGTTTGACGACAGGTTTGTTTTTCCTCCAAATTTGAATCGGCTCAGACGTGAACTGGATACACTTCAGAAGTATGTTTAGGCTTCTGTCATCAGAATGTGAATCCTCACATTCAGTAGCAATTAGGAATTAAACACTGCGAACTTCAGTTGCATAATGGTTCGCTGCAGTTACAATACTCACATGAAATTTTCTCCTTACCCTGGCACAGTTTGCAGATGACCAGTAACTCTACTAGAATAAACACTTATCCATAAATAATTTTCATTTTCAACATCTGATTCCCCTCCCTTCTCTTCCTCCACTCTTCCCCATGTCACTAGTTGTCCATGAATTTTAATTTATGCCCCTTCACAGCAGCAAAGAGCTGTTTGAGGCAAATACCACGTGCTTCTGCAGTTTCTAGCAGCATCAGAATTAGAAACTGAAGTGAGCAGAGAATGTGTGACCCCAAACAACGTAACAGCAGTGCAACAAACAGAGGAGTATTTGATCCAAGGGATTATCTTCAAGGACTCTCTTTGAAGAATGGTAAAATGTGAAAATGTAAAAAGATTCTTGTCATTCTCTGAGTTTGACCTTGGTTCAACAGCTGGAAACCGTACATCACCCTACACTGATGATACCGAACGGTTAGGATGACCATCTGGAAACACAGATACTCATAAAACACTTGGAAATGATGAAACACAGAAGTTTATACTGCTGTTAACAGCATTCCCGGAATGCATTTCACAGGGAAGTAGTTCTCCTCTTTCCCGAACCAACATAAGCTGGAAGTGGCTCAGCCACACAGTTTATTTGTAAAGTACTGTAGCTCCCTCAACAGCCTTCAAGTTACTCTCAATCTGACTGTAAATTCAAAGTATTGTGTGAAAACTATTCCTACACCCTAAACCATCATTTTTCCATTCAGACACATCTGACCAAACTTTTTTACGGGATGTCACAGAG
The DNA here is from genome assembly GCF_000690775.1 of Eurypyga helias. NCBI lineage: Eukaryota > Metazoa > Chordata > Aves > Eurypygiformes > Eurypygidae > Eurypyga > Eurypyga helias. The sequence continues at coordinate 16,105 of NW_010228791.1, forward strand.
CAGACTGTGGAGGCCTCAAGTACAGATGGGAAGAGCTTCCCTCACCGCAGCCAAAACACAAGCTTTTAACCAAGCCAGAGATTCTTCGTGGTGACTACTGAGCGTGCAGGACACCACAGACATTATTCGTAGATCGGTCTCCTTCCAGCAAAGTGTGTGTTGAAAAGGCTACGGGGCTTTTTGGACAAACTGGGGCTGCTTGAATACACCTTTTATGCATGCGTGTAGGACACCAAGAGCTGACAAAGTTCCCACGCCCCATTCCTTTTGGACCGAAGACTGACAACGCGAGGCATTACAGTTAATTTAGGCGATGAGAAAAGGTGCTTACCGTCTTTTTGTAGAGCACTGCCAGGTGTTTCACGGTGTAAGCCAAGGAGGGGTGATCTGGAGCCAGTGCTCTCCTCCTGATGTCTAAAGCCTTTTCATAGAGTTGCTCTGCCTTGTCATAGTGCTTCTTCTCATTGTACAAGGCTGCCAGGTTGTTCAGAGACTGCGCGCAGTCTGGGTGGTCGTGTCCCAGCACTCTCTCTCGCATTTCCAAGGAGCGCTTCAGGAAAAGCTCCGCTGTCCTACAGAACACATTCCTTCAGCAACATTTTAAAGCCGGTAACGTGTACAGGCTGAAGTGGCCGTTTAATTTGGCCTTGGAAACTGCACGGATACTGACATCTGGTAACAGACTTGCCTCCGAATTAGCAAATACCAGAGCAGCAATTAATTTAATCAGTGAGGAACTATACATCCCAGACACAGCCCTGCCGTGTACACCAACTGCAAGAGCGTCAACAGAGAGCTGGGTAATATATTCCTGTGCAAACCTGGGGACCCTGTGGAGGACTGAAATGACAGTCTAGCAGATTTCAGCAAACATTACACTAACAGGTGTCCCTGTCTTTAATTCACCCTACACCTTCAGTTACACAAGTAATCCTTCCTTACGCAAAACATCTATTGACTCCAGGCAACTCCTCATAGTGGGCATGTACTCCCTCGGATACAGCAGGAGTGGAATGTGAGGTAAAGGTTCAGAGCACATCACATCTTTCTCAAGTGACTTCAGAAAATACAGAACATATTACAGGGTTCTGCAGAGCTTTCGTCAAATCACAGAATGGTTTGGGTTGGAAGGGACCTTAGAGACCATCCAGTTCCAACCCCCCTGCCATAGGCAGGGGA
>NW_010228791.1:17325-40741 GCF_000690775.1 Eurypyga helias
AAACACTTCCAGGGATGGGGCATCCACAACATCTCTGGGAAACCTGCCCCAGTGCTGCACCACCCTCTCTGGGAAGAACTTCTTCCTGATATCCAATCTAAACCTCCCCACTTTCAATTTAAACCCGTTACCCCTTGTCCTGTCACTACAGGCCCTTGTAAAAAGTCCCCCCCAGCTTCCTTGTAGCCCCTTCAGGTACTGGAAGGTGCTATAAGGTCTCCCCGGAGCCTTCTCTTCCCCGGCCTAACCACCCCCAACTCTCTCAGCCTGTCCCTACAGCAGAGGTGCTCCAGCCCTCTGAGCATCTTTCTTGGCCATCCTCAGGACTCGCTCCACCTGGTTCATGATCTTATGTTGAGGGCCCCAGAGCTGAACACAGGACTCCAGGTGGAGTCTCACTGAGAACTGAGGGGAAGAATCATACCAAAGGGGGAGAGACTGGAATGGGTTTTATGTATGTCATGAGCTAGATTCTCATAGTAGAAGAAATGTCTAGAAGTGACAAAGTAGAAGAAACTCTGTAATGCCACCATTCAAGCGTTCCCCTATCAAAAGGGGATACTTTATCTCACTGGAGTAGCATACTACTATGCCAGCTCAGATTTACAGCAGTTCTTCTACCACAAACAATGGGTGATCCCCACATAATACTGGCCGCATCCATTCTAACAAGGCAGTTTGTCATCCTGACATACACACGAGCTCCATGTGACACTATTCCCAAGAGGTCAGCTTAGTAAATTGGAAAAAATCCATTTTATGTTAGAGAAAAAATAAAGACCATCTATACATACACAGAACTGTAGGTTCAGTTCTGCAGCTCTTAGACAAGTGTCAAAAGGTGTTCACTCTGCGTAAGGGCTAGAGGATGATGTGTGATATAACATACAACACAATAAAATGACATGCCCTCCTGATGTTGATTTCATTCTAACTCCATTAAATGCTCAAAAAATTCAGTCTTGGACTTGCTGATTCAGAACAGACACAATATCCATTTAAAAATGACTCAAGCCTTTAGTAGAACAAAGTTTGTACTTTTGCTCACCTATTAAAAATAGTGGAGATACGGTTACTCTCGAGGTAGGTTGTGTTGGACAGGAACTACATATGAATAAGGTGGAATATAAAATGATCTTGTATGAGATGAGACAGCTATCACTCCTCTACGATCAGTCACTGGCGTGACTTCATGAGGGCAAACTGTCAAAAAAACCCACATTTCCAGCAGCTGTTAAAAATCAATTCCTTCACTGTAAAGGTCCTGCATTTAACAGAGATCCTGTGTGCAGATCCTAATTTCTGTAGTTATCCAAGCTCTACTGATGACATAAACATCAGCTATAGGAAGAAAAATATGTAAAAATACATCCAGAATTTACTTTGTGCTTTTTTGCTGTGTGCTTTCTTTCTTCTTTGGAAAGATTCAGTTCAGTAGGGCTCTAAGGTACCCTCACAATAGTTTTAGACTACTCTGCAGACTGAAGAAGTCATGTAAAGAGTGGCTGCCCATGGAATCTGAACCTTTTCTTCCCCTTCAACCCCCTGCTTATTGCTATCTGCTTGTAGAACATCTTTGCTCTGCTCTGTCCTCACACGCCCTTCAAAAGGCCAACAGGGCAACAGCCTGAGGATTCTAAGCACAGCGAACATTTAACTCATGATTGCTTGCAATGCTGGCATTTGGAGTGTTTTCCACAGAAAAACAACAATCCTGCTCTTTAAGGATGAACACTACACAGGAGGCTCACAAAACAGTGAAGCTGAGTAGAGGGGGCATAAATTTTAAGAGAGAACTGGTATTTGCACTGCAGGCTAGTTAAATCTGACTGTGGAACAGCAATTCTGAATGCAGGAAATACACTGACCTGGTAATTACTCACATGCTAACAGCATCAACTCTAGAAAATGAGTGAATTTCACAGTAAACAAAACACAGTAGAATGAGTCAGGGATGGTGCCATAATGAGTATTTGATCACGTGTCTACATTTAATGCTGGTTCTCAATCCTTTGCTGCCATTTAGATCTGCAAGAGCACTCAGTGGGTGTGTGACAATGAAGACAACTTACTCGAGATTATTCTGCAGGTAATAGAGGACTCCAAGCTCATTGAGGGTTCGAGCATTATCCGGCGTATCCTTGCCTAATGTGAGCTCTTCCAGTTGCAGGGCTCTTTGCCGCAGGAGAGCAAAGCCACGCTGCAGCAAAGCACAGGGTAATGTCAGCCAACGACCATCACATTTAAGGTGTACAACTGAAGACAGAAAAACAAAAGATGCTGTTTGGTGCCAAAGGAGCACCATCATCCTACCTAAATTCTGTTTTCAGGCTAAATGGCACATGGGCATTCTGCTTATTTATGGTCTAATAGTGAATTGCAAAATACGCTTCAGAGAAATTTTAATTACTGTGCTGTTGTACAGCTCTGTTTTCCCCATACCATACATGCTAATTTGCTTAAACACTGCAGTTCAAATCACCAATCCAGATGAAATTCTTAGATTTATAAGCTCAAAATTTAAAATCAAGTTAATCTCCTATCCTACGTGCCATATACAAATACATATAAAGTATTACTCAAGGCTTTACGTGGATCTTCGTGGATGGGCTGCCAAGCTAGCGCTTGCATGGAAAGCGAATTGCAAGTAAGAAGCGCAGCCGTTGTTACACGCTCTGCCTAGTAATAATAAAGATATTTGTGCAGCTGTACTCATTACGAAGATGGATGAATCGTATTTAAGCACTGTGGAAAGAGCACCATTTGTATGGCTTTTCACTGCTTGCATCAGAGTGACAGCTAGAGCTCTGGAGTCACCAGCTGAACTCGTACAGTACAGGCACTACGTGACAAATCAACCCTTACAATGACAAGAGAAACTCTGTAACTGAAAAACACAGAAGTAAGAAAAAAACCTCAGTATGGTACCTAATATTACTGGGATTACCCACTGTAGTAATCCCTGTGTTCACTAGTATTTGTGGGATAAATGTCTCAGTTATTCTGCAGAACACCTTTTCCACTGCCACTTTGACAGCCAATCGTATCAGCAGCAATTCTGCAGCCCCCAGACCTATGTATCCACTGATTTCTTTTCCGCCTCTCTCAACTCCATACCAGTTGTACTGGTGCATCTCTGCTTCCAGGAGAGTTGAAAGGGCAGATGCTGAAGGTGCTGCTAAGCTACTTCACTACCTCACTACCTATGCCCTCAATTATCAAAAGGACTGGAGCTCTGACAGCTCTGCAGACACACTTTGCCACCTATTTAGCAGAGCCGCAGCATGCCCTGAACTTCTATTAAGTATCAAACGTTTCCTTACCAGACTGCCTTTCCGCCTTGCTGCTTTCTGGCGTATTCTGAAGGACTTTTTCCTCAGTTGCTCAGCTTGTTCATATCTGAAAACAGTTATTTACAGTGGTAGAAGAATGCCAAATGCAGCATCACCGAGTATTCTGGAAAGCTTCTAAGTTACTTGAGTGTACAAATCTGAGAAAAACTTAAGTATCTTGAAAAAACCCACACTTTTTCTCAAGGATTAAAAATATCCAAAATCCTTCGGGCCAGACAATGCTCCTCCTCTATCTCTGACTTGTTGGATGTTTGTTGTTAAACTAAGCACGAAGTTGTCCCCTACTGGGTGGCCTGCTACACAGGGGATGCTTACGGTTGCCTTGGAAGTTACGAAACTCTAAAAAAGAGCCAAAGAAACATCCTAGCGTCAGGAAGAAAACATCTCCTGTTACGTCTGTACCACCTCCACATAAAAGAAAAACACCGGTACAGTTAATCTTACTTGTTCTGCTTTTGGTACAAGGTCGCAAGTGCATCAAGTTCACGGGCTACCCGAGGATGCTCGGCCCCGTAAGCATTTTCAGAGATTTCCAGTGCCTGTTTATACAGCTGTTCAGCATTTCCAAACTTCTTCCACTGAACATAAACTCCTGCTAGCTGGTGGAGTGATTGTGCCACCCTTGGGTGGTCTGGATCCAGCGCAGTCTCTCGAATCTCCAGAGACCGCTGCAGAGGAGCCACAGCCTGTAAGAAGCAATAGTTCAGAATATGATGGCAGCAGGCAGCATCCTGTACACTACAATAACTTAACAACTGACACAGAAAGCACGTACTGAGCTCTGCTTAATTTGCCTCCTTGCTGTTATAGCAATCTCTAAATGTACTTACCTGACTGAGAAGACCTAGGTCCTTAAGAAACCGTCCCAGGGTCTCATAAAGATCAGCCAGGCAGATCATACTTTCCTCTCCCTCACAGCTTTTTTCGTATCCTTTCAGAGAGTCAAAATACTCAGCTGCCATAGAGCTTTTATCTTTCCCAACCAGCTGCCAGTAACTCAGCAATTCTGCAAAATGTCCCCTGTTTTAACAAGGAAATAAGAAGCTCATCTTATCTCTGACACCCCTCTATGCAGACTGATGCTAGCTTAGAAGAAAAGGACCATATGCATGAACTTTGTCTTTATGTGACGGTGTCTAGAGACAATCCACGGAGTCTCATGCAGTTGACAGCAGCATTTATCCCTTTACCAACCCCCAGGTGTAACAAAACAGAAAGCAAAGACCATTTACATGACAACAGCATTTAGCATTTCAGCCTTTACTATTTAAATTCCTTTAATCCATATCTGTAACTTTCTGATTTATATTGACCAAGAAACGTACTTTGAAACGTTTATAACCACCCAAGCAGTGGCTATCTTTGTACCTTTTGTAAAGGTTCTGGGATACAAAGAGATTCAGAAGACACTTGTGTAGCTTTTGCTTATCACCCTGCTGCTGGAAGAGCCAGGGAAGTTCATCTGCACTTCTCCAAGTCACTTGGTCCCGACTATTGAGAGAAAAACAAATCAAAATTAAAGCTCTGAGAGGCCTAAGAGAACTTGCTAACTTGATGTGAAAACTAGGCAATCATACAATTGCCATACCTGAATGTGTAAATAGACAAGACTACTGTAAGACCTATGTACTCCCTTGTCTCACATCCTCATCTTAACTTCACCTCAGAGGGTGCTGGAACCCCCAGGTACCCACAGGAAGCTGTTCTTCCCTTCCCTGCGGGCTCATCTGTGCCTGCTAGCAGAATTGCAGCCCCGCAGCAGCCCACTGTCCCTTTGCGCCTCCTTTCCCCAGCACACCGTGGTCCTCTGGGCTTTCTGCTACCCAACAGTGCATGTTCGGAGGAGCAGCAAGCACCAGCCCACAGCTGGGACACACTAACTCAGGACTGTAAATACCAATCAGTTTTCAAACTGGATAAGAACTTGTAGCTGTTCAGCTGTTCTACTAGACATCCTCTTGTGTATCTGCTGTTTGTTGAATGCAAGTGGTCTTCTGTTTCTTCAAGTTCCAAGCAACCTCAACTTTCCCAGCATTTATTGGGAGTTAAAATTTCACGTGGGGCCAGTTAGCACAAAAAAACTACTGTGCTATAAATTCATGCCCTACCTTTTCATGTGATAACATTATATATGCCTATTCCCCTCCATAGTCCTCAATCTTTTCCAGGATTAAAAAGCAACATATCAATAATTAACTGCTAAACTGACAGGGCTTTGCCGCGTTATGTTACCCTAATGAGCTACGAAACTGAGTCAAAGAAGATATATGAATAAAACAAAAATATCCATGAGGCATAAAGCCTGCGGCTGAGCATATCTTGTGGAATCCTGACCCACCTTAGCTGCTTGGTGAAATATTCCACCAGTTTTTGTCTGTAGGCAGAAATCGCACTTTCACCTTCTTCCATATACTCTAATCTTACCATCTCCCAAGCCTGAAAGAGAATATAGTTTAGAGGAAGAGAATGCAATTAATTAGTTCATTAACTGCTGATGATACACAGGGCACTATGCAAGATGGCTTTATGAAACACGATTGGTGTTGCAGAACTAAAAATCTTTTGATGTCAAAGTCACCACAAACAGGCTGTCTTACATTAGATCAAAGCTCTGGTTGTTCAGATAATATTCCCTTCTTCAATTCTACTTGTTTTTTGTGGAACCAGTATTTTCTAGGACACATGGAGTTAATAACTAATCGATCAGAAATTTCTGACAGTTCGACATGCCAGGTTTTCAACTGCTGAACACCACTGACCAACACTGGTATCATAGCTCTAGTAGTTTTCAGGGTGATTCTAACACCAGATGTTGAGGAAAACGGATGAGCAAACACAAACATATCACGGCCTACCTAGCTAACAACAGAACTTATCTAAAAACCAGCAGGGGCTCAGGGGGTGGAGCTTCACCTGCACATGCTTAGAATTACAAGATTTACCTGGAGGTGCTGGAACTTCAGCAAACCACAGCCGTAGGTCAGCAAGCACATCTTGTGCAGGCTGTGAACGAGTGAGGCTAACACTGCAGAAGAGAGTTGAGGATAAAGTTCCATCAGCTCTGACTCACTCACACCATTGTGGCTCACACCGATGACACACAGTATCTACGTAAAGCAGAAAGATTATTTTACACAGAAGTACTTGCTACAGAGCTCTTACACTGCAATTCCAAGAAAAACACCGTGGATCACTGTGTGTAACTTTGTATTTCAAGGGAAAAAAATCCTCCTGGCTCCACAAGCCATCTGTCTCTTCTGTCCTCCAAGAACAATCCTCAGTGCTAATGGATTAATATTATACTAGATAAAGCACCAGATGAGACACTCTGGGACAACCAAAAGCTCCTTAGACTTTCCTCTAAAACACTGTGGGAAAATAACTCTATTATCATAAGGAACTTCCATCTAAGTAAAACACTCTGAAGGTCTTATGCTGGCAGCACCACAGAACTTGCAGTTCTTTGACATGTTCAACTAGTTCTAATTTGACCAGAACTTCTGGTTTTACTTCTTTGGGTATCATGTCCTAATCAAAAAAATGTTCCACATAACAGGGAAATTCTGCAAAAGCAGGAAGAGGAATCAGAAACCTAATAAGCGGTGCCCTGTATTGATGAGATACCATGTTCTGCTTGCATCTACTACACTCACCACAGTCAACCATTGGATCAGGCTACCATCACACTGCAGTGGAAAAGTCCTGTTTTGTTTTGTTTTGTGAGGCAATAGCAGAGTTGAAATTTAACACAAAGCAGTTATATGTTCTAGGGTTATGCAATAGATACAATTAGATTAATAAGTGTCCCTTCTATACTAATAACACAGTAATCTCTGAATCGTACAAATGAACCAACATAAATTTATATTGACTTTTAACTTTAAAAAAAGCTCTTTACAGGAATGAATATACATTATGTGTAGAAACAGTGATGCATTCTCTGCTTACCTCTCTCAGAAGACCTTTCTCGCTCTCCCTCTGCAATGATTCTTGGATGGATCTCAGAACGAGCCTGTACAGTGACACCGTGTCTTGACACTGAAAACACCGTTGAAGGGTTTCGTCGATATTTCCCGTGTTTCCAGCACTGAGCAGAAGGCCAAAAGGGCATGGTTCAGCACATGAAATTTGGCTTAGTAAGATGAACTGACACTACTGTAGAGCTCTGTCTCAAAAGTGCTCTGCATTCCTACTGGGTTTAAAAGGTGCACAGCACCTGGTGACATTAAACACTGAACTGGTGAATTCCTGAAGCCACCTCCTGTCATACTGTCTGATTTTCCTAAATAAGTGCAACATTTTAAATCAAAAATAAAAAAAACATGTTGCAGTGTTCTTTCCTCCAGCAGGAGGACGGAATAAGAACATCAGGTTGGATAAAGATAAAACGTCATGCTGCTGTTTCATTTTAATGCATTTACAGAGCATGTTTTCAGGAGCAATTAAGCATTCTGGGACATAAAACAGAAACAAAAAGAGTAATGAAAATCAGTCACCCAGAGTAAATTATCAATCAAGGTATCAACTTCTGGGAGTCTCTAAACTAAAAATACATCTTTCTCAACAAGATGAAGTCCTGGTTAATAATAAGCCAATGCACTTACTAAGTATTCTCTCGCACAAGAGAGAAGATTAATTTTCTCCACAGCAGAACAGGGCAAAGTACCATACGCAGGATGTTAAACTCAACAGTTGCTGAACTGCCTTTTAGCCTTAAAAATCTATGAGGCACACTATCTGGTACATCAGTAAATACATCAGAGCTGAATTAAGTGTTTAGAAAACAACACCGACATTCTCCAAATACCTTTAAAAAGCACTGAAGCAATGACATACCCAGAAAGGAGAAAACCACAAAAATACAACAGAAACAGAACATCTGAAAACAGACAGATACTGTTTGGATTCATTCAGTTTCAAAATGGTGATTGTATACTCTCTGATTTTACTTCCCATTGCATTCACAGTTAGTGAAGGGGGAAAATTGTCTATCCTGCTGTTTTGGGGTTCTGAGGTGGGGTTTTGGTATTGGGGCTACAGGGGTGGCTTGTGTGAGAAGCTGCTAGAAGCTTCCCCAGCTCCAAGTCAGACCCGTCTATGGCCAAGGACAAGTCAGTCAGTGATGGTGGCAGTGCCTCTGGGATTACGTACTTAAGAGGGGGGAAAAAACCCCAACTGCTGGGGAACCAGCAGTGGAGAGAGGATTGGGATGAGGCAACAAGGCAGACACCCAGGTCAGTGCCCACGACTCTGTGGGAAGCCCACACTGGAGCAGTCCACTCCTCAAGGACTGCACATCACAGAAGGGACCCACACTGGAGCAGCTTGTGAGAAACTGCAGCCCGTGGGAAGGACTCAGGCTGGAGAAGTTGGTGGAAGACTGTCTCCCGTGGGAAGGACCCCACGCTGGAGCAGGGGCAGAGTGTGAGGATCCTCCCCTGAGGAGGAAGGAGTGGCAGGGACAGCGTGTGATGGACCAATGACAACCCCCATTCCCCATGTCCCTGCACTGCTGGGGTGGAGAAGGTAGAGAAACGGGAACCAAAGCTGAGCCCAGGAAGAGGGGAGGGGTGAGGGAAAATGTTTTAAGATCTAGTTTTGTCTCTCATTGCCCCACTCTGATTCGGTTGGTAACTAATTCAATTGATTTTTCTTCCCCAAGTCGAATCTGTTTTGCCCGTGACCATAACTGGTGAGTGATCCCTCCCTGTCCTTGTATTTTCTCCTTCCCATCCCACTGGGTGGGAGGAGTGAGTGGCTGAGTGGGGTTTGGTTGCCAGCTGGGCATAAATCACAATCACTCCACTGTTTTTCTTAGTAAGATTCATTCTGCCTTAAATGTACATGATTCAAAATGCTAACAAACCTACTTGAAGTCCTCTAATCTAGTGATGAGCATAATAATGTCAAGATCATCTCGACTTACCAAGCGATGGTTTTGCCCAAGAGAGTGACATACAAAGCATTGCAAGTTGTGGCGGAACGACAATGCCTCTCAAGCTTCTTCTCCTACAATGTTTTAAACAAAATGTGTGAGTGAAGGTGTAATTAACCACACCGCTATAATGTTCTCTGTTTGACAAGAAATTAAAAGTTCTGCATACTTTTGTACCTGCGACATCTGAAGCCTATGACATGACAACTGGTGCACAAAATACTGCATGTTTTTCTACCATAAAGGTGAAAGTTTCCTTTTGAATTTAAGAAGAGTTAGGACCTAACCATTACATCTCTCAAGATGGGGATTACCTGACAGAATCAGTCTCCAAGTCAAAGTAAAATACTTCTTCCCCTACTCTGTTACAGTATTACACAATAATAAACCTTCTACTATTCTAAAATAAACGAACATGTTCACAGCAACATGTGCAACTGCACTGGTCTTGTGTGAATAATTTATGCTGTTCCATCTGTGTTTCAGAGCTATGAGCCAAGGGGTAAAAATACTCCAACTGCATGCTAACTTGAGCAGTACTATTTAGTTAGCTGACTATAATGCTTCCGTGTGACAGCTGGGCTCATTTCATCTTTCTGAGTTTTCATTAAAAGTTATACTGAAGTACTTCAGCTGAACTGCAACAGACATACCTGCTCTTTAGTCAATTTAACATTTGCTGAGTTACATTCTGCACTAATGAGAGATTTAACATCTTTGGAATTCAGTGGATCAAGATGAAGAGTGGGCCACAACCTTTGGTAAGAGAGAACAAAGTCATACGCAGATCTTATTAAACAGCAAACGAAAGGAAAAAAAAATACGAAGTTCCAGAGCTTTTTAAAGATTGATATCAAAACAGTAATTGAAGCTATTGTCTGCCACTAAGAAATTCTAGGCATCACAAGTCAAATCCCCACCTTTAGACTTATCCTGGACTTACACCATGGTATTGTGATTCTTGATGTGCATCTGACTGCATTTAACATCCTCTTCACATGGATGTGTCACGTGGACAGTCATGTGGATAGATCCATCACAGTAAAACAAAAATTTGGTTTCCCAAGAGCTAAAACCTGTCCTCACTGCAGTTACAATAGAGAAGCTTTCCTTCTCCTCAGTGGCTGCAACATCTTATCCTATTAAATCTCCAAGTGAAGATTTAATCTGGCTTTTTGCTCTTCAAGGAGTAACTGTAATTTAAAACAGTAATTGTAACCCAGGCTACTTTGAAACATCTCAGAAACATAACCTACCTCCAAGCCTGTGGACATGTTTCTACGTTCACTGACACAATCACTCTCACATTCACTGGCAGTGGATCGATCAGCCACTTCATGTGCTTCTCAGCTTGCTTAAAAACAAATTTTGGTTCCTTAATACGAAGGTTGTTCAAAACAATGCAGAACTATTTTCTACATTTACTCTTTAGAGCAAAGCAACCATTAATATGTCTGTTACAGAGGTATAGCTGAACCTACTACAATAGTCCAAATAGTACAAAAGTTTCTTTTAGACTGGCAAATGGCAAGTATGTTGAAAACACACCTGTATCTGGTCAATAGAATCAATAATTATGATAATGCTGCCTTGATGACGTGCAGAAAGCTTTTCCAGCCAGCGAGGAAACTCTTCCAGAAGTTTAGATGGATCCAAAGTCAGAGGTGATACTAACCAAGAGTGTTGCATAAGCTGCAGAAGTATAAACATACGTAACAAATTATACCTTAAAAATCAACTAGCACAGTTGAAAGACGTTCTATAGAATCAAGAGGAAATTAAAAAATAAAAACAACGCAGGATTTTGGGGCAATTTTTCTAGTCAAGTTCACACAGAATTCTTTTCTTCTAGTGTATGCAGAAAGCTGGCATGTGCAGAACAAAGAATATTTACTGAACTTGTGTAAATTCTAGAGAGATAACCTGGCTTTATACAATGAGCAAGGAATTTGGAGACTTAAAGGGCTTAAAAGCTCCACAAGTTAAATACAGAGACTTCCAAAATACATGAGAAAATTGCAAGGAGAGCACAATTGACTTCATTTTTCTGAAGATTTTAGTCCTGTAAAGTCCTTAGTGCCACCCTCTGAAGGAAAAAGAAAGCTCAGACCCTGGCACAAAAATAATCCTCACTTATTCCCCACATAGCTAACACACAATTAAAAAATAAATTAATATAGGGGAGAGACTACTCTAGGGACAATATGGTGCCAACTAGTGAATACAGCCTCAGGTTTCTCAACACAGAAGAGGTACCACCTGCCTCTCTCATTGTCCAGATGGCAGGAAATTTTGGAAGAAGCTTATACGTTTTTTATAAGCCCTCAATATAGGTCACTGGAATGCCAATCTACTATGAATATCCCTGAGATGCTGTTTAATTGATCTGCATTCAGTGTTTAGGAACAGATTCCCCCCGTTCTATAACACCTTACATTTTTATTACCCTTAACTGACGTAGCAAAGAAGTGTAGAAAATTGTATCTCTTGAGATACACGCACACACCGGCACTACCATGCAGTGCAGGGTATGTAATAACGCAGCTTACCTTTAATGTGAGGCGTTTAATTATCAGTGCAGATTCTGAACTAGTAGACATGGGCCTCCCAACAAAGTGATAAAGAATTAGAGTGTTTGGAGAATGCTTCTGTTGCAACTGAATCCTAGCAAAAGAGTTTTTAGAAAGCACTTAAGAGACTGCAATTTTGCAAATGTATCTGAGATAAAACTATCAGTTCTGCTGAAGGAGTGTGTCGGAGCTAGAGACGTTCCACGTTTATCTCACAAAATAGGACAGATATTTCCTGAGGTATAATTGAACGTTTTATGTCAGATTCCATTTTTGCTCTCCCCAGTACCAGCAGCCATTAACAAGTGCCCTTCCTGGCACTGGACAACCACGTCACTCAGCTTTTAAGTAGTAATGACACCATTAATTTATTTTTTTGTCAACTAATTTTGTCATAGCCTACAACTGACCATAAAATGCATTTCTGTGATAAACTACTAGGTCTGATCTTCCCTTTATTTCAGTTTAAAAGACTCCAAGGGACCCCTCTTGGGTATCAGAAAAGGGCAACGCAACTGAGCTGCTGAAACCACTTATTAATGCTGTGCAAAGACAGAGCTGCAGGGTGTTGCAAGCGGAGTCAGGGAGACATTAAAGGCAGTCCAGGTGGAATTACCTACTCAATTATTAACAAATCTTTCCAGGATGCCTCAGTAATTTCAGTGCTTTGTAAATGCTACCATTTTATCGCTAATTAAACTGATACAACTTCTGAAATGTAGTGAAAACATTGTCCTTAAATTCCTCAGTAACTTCAGTGCTTTGTAAATGCCATTTATCGCTAATTTTAGCCATTTTATCGCTAATTAAACTGATACAACTTCTGAAATGTAGTGAAAACATTGTCCTTAAATTTCATTCATACAAAAAATAAAAAGAGTAATTTAATCTACCATTTTGACAGAAGGAGAGATTTCCCAGAGCCTGGTCCTCCTGATACAAGCAGAGGTGGAATTGGTGCTGGTGCTGCTACTAGGTCATTTAGACGTTCAAAATACTATAAAAAAGAAACTCTCATTACAAATATTCCACTGTTTAAGGGAGAAATACAGTGCTTGGTATTGTAAACCACCTAGACACAAAATACAAGCACAGATTTATTAAGGTAAGGGAATGCCTACTGAAATGTAATACACATGGAAATAAATTTTGTAATAAACCACTTAAACCACAGAATTTATTATCTCTACTGAAGAAAGCCTAACATAAATAAACAGGTTTCATTCAAACCCCTAATTAATAGGAACTTCCAGTGCTAATAATTGAACTGGTGTTATTACAATAAAGCAGTTGGGCCCTATGCTTGTTCAGGCTGTCCCTCCTCATCTCCTAACCCTCATTACTGCACTGAATATGTTTGCCAGGACGAAGCCTTTAAAAGTTGACATCTGCCATGAACGATACTTTGAGGCACTAAGCTTGCAAAAGAAAGGCTTTCCTTCACCACACAAATGGCCGAGAATGTTACAGCAGAGTTCAGGATGACAAAAAAACCCATCTAAAACCAAACAAAAACCCCACCCTTCATCCATTTGGGAGAAGAAGTGGTGGCACATTATGACACACATAGGTATTTTTTCTATTAATGTTGTATTATTTTACTATTCTAGTATGCAATAGAGATGGCAGAATCCTCCAGCTCATTGCCAATATATAAGCAGTGAAGTAAAATCATAAATTGTGCTAGTAAAATATGGTAACTAACAACTTAAGTACAACAACATAGAAACCGTACGCTTATGCTGAATTATAACATCAAGGAATGCTGCACAAATAAACTGTGGAATCACTTTCCATGGCCACTTTAATGCTTTTTTCTTCCTACGTTCATTGTACCTTCCCTACCTGTAACTGCTCCTGATGTCCCCAATTTGAAATGTTTTTAAAATTTTATGTAAGCAATGAGTAATATTGAGTTATTCAGCAGCTCTCTACTTATAACTTTCCCATGTTCTTCTCACATACGTATGGCTGCATGACGAGATGAAATCTTTCATTCGTCATCTCCAAAAGACTTAACCCCAGGTGTCAAGGCACAGCTCGGATTTCCTCAAAATAAAAGGTGAAAAGAAGATGTTCAGAGCCTTTTCTATTGACAACCAAAGTCTAGGAGAATGCCCTACTTCTGGCACACCGTTACAGTGCTTTTCCTCAGTGCAGAACGACAACTGCTTCTTCATCAATGTCATTCAACAACACACAAACTGGCACCTCTCCCAGAAAATAAATATGCCATCTATATAAGACATATGGCTTCTTCTAGCCAAAGGAGTAACAGCCTCAAGGATGCTCTCAGACACAGCTTCTTCTGTAGAAGTACCTCCTGCCTAGCAAGAGATGGAAATACATTTCCAGTGTACTTACTTTCTCAAATCCCAGGTCACATGTTGAATTGCAGGCCTGCTGAAAAGCTTCCATCTGTTCTTGTTCATCATGTGCATCCCACAATACATCACCAAAAACTTCCTCTTCAGGAGCACTGGACTCTTCCTTATTACTCAAATCCCTGCTTTCCATTTCTGTCATTTCACACCCCAATATATCCTAAGTAAAAAGAAAATTACATGGAGAAAACTGCAACTTAATTCTTAAGGGTGCAGGTCCATTTGCCATTAGTCTCAATGCCCCTGTATGAGTGCGGCTCTACTAAACATCAGTCTGCTCATTTCCTTTTAGGCTAGCAGAGAACATTAAAAAAATAAGCAATTAGATGAAACCAAGTTAATTCTGAATGCACAGGTCTCAAAACATTGGTTTTAGGCTCCTCATAGTGGAAGCAACTCACTACAAGGAAGGATAAGGACAGAATGGACTATGCAACCTCTCCTTCTCCTATGGTATGGATAGATACTGAAAGAGAATTTAGGTCATGAATAGATCCCTTTCCCCTGTTATTTCTGCTTTTGCCCATAAAAGCACTTCTCAGTTCTAGGTTTTATTTTCCATTTGCAGATTTCTTTGCTTGCCAGGTATTAGTGATAAAACACAAGAAGATCCTTTGAATTACATCTAAGTAGCATATAGTGATCTCGCTGGCATCATATAAGATCATAAAACAGAGGAGGGACAGAAAAAGCCGAAATGCATCATGTACTCCACCTGTTTAATTATCTTTTCCATGCAACTATAGATTTCATATGCTCCTTCCTCCACACCTCCAGTATGATCAATCATCTGAAAAAATAAATGGCAAAGCATGAAGCAACTCTGAACTCAGTTGGGAACAGTATTTAGACCTTCCAACAATAACATTCTGGAACACACTTCAATTCCACCCTGTTTCATTCCTTAGGTAGGATTCACTTTGCTTAAGCTTTTAAAGTTGAGCATCTAGTTTCAGCTGTTCTCAACAGTTCTGTCTGTAGGGGGAAGTAAATGGCAACCGATCTATTTTCAGATGGGAGGAGTCTCTCTGGAGACACACTTCTTTCTCTTGAGTAACTAAAAAGGGGGGACTTTATATAATTAGCTTTGCCATTTAAATGGCTAAATACAGGTGAGAAATTCTATTCTTATACCATAGGGATTTTTTTTCAGTGAAAATGTCGTGGCTTTTTTCCTCCCCTGCTAATGAAAATTTCATGATATTCAGATTTCAGCTTCATCAAACTGCTCACAAAATGAGCACCCTGAGCAATGAGTGCAATGCAATGTCTCCTAAAAGCTGGGATTACTAGGACTCAATGTTTTTTATAGCAGGGAAGTAAGCCTTCTAAAATTCCACAGTCTTTAAAATGCCTTACCTTTGCTTTGTTCACGTAAGAAATCTGCTCAATTAACTGTTGCACTGAGACTGAACCAACTCTGCCATCATCCTTTCTGTGGTAAATTAGTCGGGGCCTTTCTTCTGGATTTCTCAAGAAGGCTTCTTCACAGTCCTCCAACAAACAACTAGATTGGAAATCAGCATTCTTGTGCTATATTACACTGCTGTAGTAAACAGTTCAATCAACACAAGCTCTGAAGATGGGTTTCACTGCAAAATCTAAGTCAAAAGTCGTATCTCTTTACAACAAAGGGCAAGCAATATTTCAGCAGAGAATTTATGATAAATTCCAAAGCATGGAACAGCTAAGAGAGAAATTTATGCTACATGTACCAAACCCATTAAAATAATTCATTAATTTTTATGATTATTGCTTTGTAAATTAGAAGTTTATTTTCCTGTCATACCAATATGCAGCAGGAAAGGTAATTGCCTTGCATGGAAATAACATGGATTCACACATGATTAACAAGCTCTGCCACCACTTATTTGAAGGCTTGTGTTCTACTTCCTTGACCTGTTTAGGAAAGGTCTTTTAGTATTTGTCAGATAAAGGATAGTCTTTTAATCTATTGTAGTTGAAAAGGAGAATTACACACCTCCAAACTCAAAAGCACTTTGTATTATATATGTGTATGATATCCATGGATCTCGTTCCCAGCAACCTATTGCTGTTCCACAGAAGGAACTATACAACTGGGGGATGCTGACAATAGCAGACAGGATCTCTTAAATATTACGTTCTTTATATGAGCACTAGAGTTTTCATCACAGCTTTGCTAAGAGAAACTGTCTCAGTGAATACTGTTGGCAGGAATCCTCCTTTGTGGGTTTTTTCCTGGCGTATTTTGTTCTTAAACACTTGTGACCCACATACATAAAACTGGGTTATTTGGCAACAGTATCCCCTTGGAGTGTCAATATGTCCTCAGCAGCTGACACTATCTTTCTAAGGGCAGAAATCTATGGCAGTTCTAGCCTGATCCTGCTATGAAAACAAATCAGCATCATCTGTGGTACCTGGCTTTTCCCTGAAGCACTCCACTGTTGTAAATCTTAGCTACCAGTGTTTTAAACCAGCCTTTAATTCTCTGCGGACAGGTGTTTCATTTACAGAAACAGGAGGTCCAGTTAACACAAGAGCTCAAATAATACAACAGTATTTGAAATCCCTAGAGTTCAAGATGTACCCCTAACATAAAACTTAACGCCTACCAGTATTTTCATATTTTTGCATTCATACATATGTGTTGGAATGACCCCTCTGTGATCTTTAATATCTTTTCTAATCCCTTTTCTCTCTTCTTCAGCAAAAGGAAACACCTCTCTCCCAGGCATCAAAACCAAACTCTGCCCAAAATTCAGAGAATCACAGAATGGTTTGGGGTGGAAAAGCCCATCTAGTTCCAACCCCCCTGCCATGGGCAGGGACACCTTCCACTAGACCAGGTTGCTCGAAGCCTCATCCAGCCTGGCCTTGAACACTTCCAGGGATGGGGCATCCACAGCTTCTCTGGGCAACCTGTGCCAGTGCCTCATCACCCTCTCCGGGAAGAATTTCTTCCTCATATCCAATCTAAATTCCCAAATGCATAACAGAAAAGAGTCCTAACACAATTCTGAAAGTATCCCAGGTTTGGTGTTTTTCATGTAGTAAGCCATGTTTTGTCTCCCAGAAGGTTAGGAAATCACTCACTGAACCAAGAGGACACACTGTATCACCGTTTGTCATAAAACATCATCACTTTAGTAAATTAAGCTACAGGAAGCTAGCAGAAGGTACCACACAGGAAAGCCACGAAATCAATCCAGAAAACAGGCAAAGATAGAAAATAATATGGGACAGAATAAAATCAAAACACTACAGACAGGTGTAAGGCTAGATAAGCAAGTGAAAAACACTGAGGACATTCACACCAGTCATCCTGAATTCCTAAGACTCCAGCAATTCGCATGACAGAGCTGCTCTTGTGAAGCAAAACATTTCTGTATTATGAAGACATCTTTCGTGCTGTATTTTAAGAGAATCTGTAGCTACAAGAAAAAGGAAATGATACAAAGCTGATATATTTTTTAAACTGTCTGCACTAGCAAACCTAAAGTTTGAAGGAGTATCACTTAGAGGATACTAGGAAATGTACCCAGGAAGCACCACATACATTTTAATAAGTTATACACTCTGCATAAATCACCAGTTCCCATTTGCTGTACCAGTCTGGAAAACACTTACCTTGGCAAAGTTAAATGCAGCAGCAAAATGACTAGCGAACTTTTTTCAATTTCCCATTTTCTTACATCCTTAAGAGGCCTTTCATTTTCTGCTGAAAAATTAACAACTTGAAAGAAGTACCCCATTGTTTCACAGATTCTTTGAAGTTTTGGTGAGTAGTTCTGAAAGCAAATTTGAATAACAGTGCTTTATTACTAAATCTGCAGAGCATTAAGGACCTGTGAGATAAATCTCAGTTTCCTTCCTCCATGCAGTCTCTTCCCCTGAAGTCCTTGACAATTCTTTCACTGACATTGGGCTATACCTACAAAAGCCTTCAAGAAATATTACACAAATTTCTGAATAAGTATCACCGTGGAAACAGAGGAGCATATAAATCAGCATAAGTTTGTGAGGTACTCACTCTAATGAGAATGTCCACTTCTGGTTGAGTCTCATCAGTACTAATAATAAAACACCTTACTGTGTTACTCCACAGAGAGTGGGAAAAGAGAGGAGTAACCTGTAATAAACTGGCGACAGCAGCATCCCAATCATCTGCCAATGAAAAATGAGCCAAAATGAAACCTAGAGATATTGACATCTGATTACACTGCATTACAGGTAAGTCATAACCTCTTAACATTGTGAATACTACATTTTATGTAAAATGGTAGTAACATTATTACTCAACTATTTTAATTCTATAAATCTGAATTTAGAGAACTCGTATCATCTGATAACATATAATTTAATCATGTGGCAAAACAACAGTGTCAAATATATACATATTATCATTACAAGGATGTTTCCTCGAAATAGGATTGATGAAATGTATCCACAAAAACAAGTCAATAGTTGTAAAATAAGTAAAAATACACAGGAATAATAAAATCACTCATAATCAAACTTTTCTTTCCTCCAAATCTACTTGTATTTCAATTAGACCATGTGAATAAATGACAGTGAAACATTATGGGAACTTCCTCTTCTTGAGATAAAGGCTTGCTTCCTGTACTACTGTATGTAAATTGTTTGCAGAAGCAATGGATTAAAAAACTTCCTTAGGTTCTTAATTTTGTGACTAGTCATTTTTTCAAGACAGTAACAGGTTCTCCCTTCAGCACGACATGCGATGATGAAAGACTTAGTGTATGAAGCTGGAGCCATCACAGAGCAGACCCTCCCCTCTCATTTTGCAGGCACAGACTTTTGAATCAGAGCCTGAAGGATTAAATTAAAAAGGGAGAAACTTCCAGCAAAGTCAACTACATGCAAGAGGAGTTCCAGGGCCAGGACAACAGTGAGGGAAACCAGAACACCTGAAGACAACTTACAGGGGGCCATTTGGGTAAGAAAGTTAAAAAGCAACAATTAATGATACTGATACATGTAACAATGTATATACATCCTGGTCTTGCAGTTAGATTTCCATGAATGGCCCCCTGAGCAGGCCCAAAACCCATACAAATCCAATGAAAAAAACCCCAAGTGTATAGTTTATTCTAACAGGAACATAACATTCATACTCAGGAAGTAAAGAATTTGAATAAAAATGGAAAAAAAGAATGCCAGCAGATACTGAAAGATCAGTATATTCCTCAGCCAACATATGCTACAAGATGGTACTTGTTTTATTCACAACAAAGCACTGCTGTTTGCTAAAGTCACTGCTGCACCTACTGGAGTCACCAAATATATTAAACATAACTTTGAATGTACAGCTACAGTTTCTTTTATTTTTACAACAAATTCCAAGTAACCCTTCAGTGAAATTATCAAAGCTTGGGCATAAAAGGAGCTAAGAAAGAACAGAATTACTTAAGAATGGATAGAAGAATGACACAGACACATATAATCCCAGCAAACAAACCCACCATTTCTTACCTCTGTTTATATTTGCAAATGGTCCCTCCACGTCTATAGAGCTGTGAGCAAATTCAGGCCCTCTGAAAGACTGCTGAAGTTGCATCATACTACCCATCGACGGCTCACTTCCCAAAGCTCCTCCATTCCAGTACTCAGATTGTGCCCCTGAAGCTAAGAATCAGGGGGAAAAAAAGTAAACTTCTTCATTGTCACTAAACAAGGTAATTAACACTCTTAAACCCTCCAGCTGAAACCTACTGCCACATGCCACTGACAATCATTTTTTCTCTTTTAGCAGATTTCCTCATGCCTTTGTGTGCCATAGTTTTGTCCAAAGTTAACGAGAAGCCATCCTGCTAAAGGGTGAGGTTATTTACTAATATTTGTTATTACATGGATTGCTCACACCTTGTTGGGTTCAAACGCTGACTTGCATTACAAATCAGGAGCCAGTCTGCAGTACTGCTGCAGCCATCTGTGCACATCACAAAACTGACAACTTCTGTTCAGGAATGTTCCGGCACTGGAAAGAGCTGTATGTGCTGTAGGTCAGGACTGAAATACATTCTCTGCACTGCGTGAAAGAGCTTTCACAGCATCTCTTCCAAATATGCTTGGATTATATTTCTGCCAATCAACATACAACTTTCAAGACAGGAAATAAATCTTCCATGGAGAAAAATCAGGAAATTGAAAAAGACTTAGAAAAAGGTAAGAAAGGAAGAATTAATTCAAAAATTGATTCAACACAAAAGAAGACAGAAAAAAATCCATAAAACAAGACTATCTGTGCTACTAATTACTATGCAAAAAGCCAATCCCTGCATTTTGAAACCTTTCTACTTCTCACGATTGCATATTTATATTCCTGCCAAGATGCGACAGCTGATACATCTCAATAAGCAAAACAAAGATTAAGCAACAGCACTTGCACACAGTTTTTCCTCAGTAACCCTTCAAGGTGCAAGAAGTAATGGTGGCCATCCTTAAGCGTGTTGAGGTGCTAGCTCTCTGCTACCATTACTGCTCTATTTTGAATCAAAATCAGTGGGCTGATGGCATACCTATCTGAATCCTCTCCATGTTGGCAAACACCCCTTGTGGCCTATACAAGGTTTTGCCTTCTATGTCATTAAGTTGGTTAGGGCTTCCCTTTCAAAAAAATCTTCAATCAAATAACTCTTTTGGTCAGTTCAAGTTTGTTTAATATCTAACTCTGCTACTCTAGAAAGTACACCAGCTGAGACTGGCATAGTTCACCATCCACAAACATGAATAAGTCTGTCTAAGGTTCCCTCTAGTTTCAGGTGTGCTTTCTGGGTCCTTTAGAACACGATCTCTCAGGTCTAGAATCAGAAAATTCAGAAAAGGCTAGAAAACTCAGAACTGTTCATGGAACAATTTTTAAAAAAGAATGTTTTCTTCATTTTCTTCATCTATTCATCTTTAAAACCAGAAAAGTGGGCTTCCACAATCTAAACTACACTTGAAAAAAGTCAGCTGCTTTTATCCTTTAAATTATTTTATGTTGCTTTTCCACCTGGATTAATAAACCTTTTTTCAAAAGAACATAAACACTTGACTTGTGCTTTACCATACAGAGATTTCAGTCATGTTCCAACATAAAATGCTGGGGATTAAATTCTCACCAGTAACATCTGTACAATTATCATCAGAATCAGACTCTTCAGGATCAAACACTTGGATTCCTTGGGCCTGGAGTCTCTGAAGTTTTGCTTCCAGCTCTCGTTTGGCCCTCAGTAAGTCCTGAATCTCATTTTCTTTAGTTTCTCTAAAAATCTATGACCAGGAAAGAAAATAAAAAACCATAAATCTTTTGAATTCCACTATCAGTTCCTGAATTCATATAATCTGCTTTCGATTGGAAAAACAGGTTTCTAGCATTCATTTAGCAGGCAAAGGCATGACAGTGTGAGCAAGCAGCCATCAGTAGTTTAAAATTACCTATTTTTAAAATCTTACCATTTTAAACTTACATATGATAATGTATTTAATTTTGATTGTTGTGGAAATTTACATTTCCTAAGATAGAAAGTGATCAAGCATCTCCAGCTGTCCTGTTTGTAAAATACTACTATCACGGGGAAAAAAACATGAACATAGATCTAAATACAGTGAAATCTTCCTCAAGTCTCATTTTCTTAAATAAGGTCAAAACCAATCCTCTTTTTACGTATCCACCAAACATTAACAGCTGTTACAATTAAAGATATCATGAATCTTGAAAACAGCACAAAATCAGGACCCATTGCCCTGTTTTGGGTGGTAGAAGTATCACCATCAGCAGCAAAGGTAAAACAGAAGCATCAGCTTGGCCTTGCAAGTAATCCCTCCAGAAAGTGCAAAGGCTTTTGTCTTTATCTGGCTATCATGTTTTGGCAGCCAAAAGAGATGTGCCACTACCCACTTTAATGTAAGCTAGAAGTGTTTAACATTACAGTGCTGTATATAAAATTTATACAGAAATTTCAGAACTCCATGTTTATACATTCCTTCTGCAGTTCACAGCCTGCTTTTTCCTCTCACTCTCAAATATGTATATATTCCTATGCTAAGATGCATCACTGCATATTCTCCTTTTAATATTTAAAATGTTATTTTTTATTTTTTCCTCTTAGTTTTACAGAGAAGTTTTGATAGGATTATTTTGAAGGGAATAAGCAGCTACAGCTATGATACTGCTGTTGGTTTTTTTGTTTTTTTGTTTTTTGTTTTTTTTTTTTTAAGAGGGAGAGGTCCTCATGAAACCTACTGGAGAAGATTTTATTGGGGCAAAAGCCAGGAAAAGCCAAACCATACCTTGAATTGTCTTTTGACCTTGTCTCGATCATGTTCAAAAGTAGCAGCTCTCTCCATGGCTTGGTATTTAGCTTCTAATGCGCTTTCTTTCTCTCTAAGTATTTTCTGGTAAGTTTTCTGAAGTGCCTGAAAACATTTAATACACCATTTCTCTGAGTGAAAGCAATTGTTGATAAAAGGTTTTAGATTGCTTTTCAAGTAGCAAAAATCAGGTCTAAATACAAGAATATCATAGAATCCTAGAATCACAGAATGGTTTCCGGTGGAAGGGACCTTAAAGACCATCTACTTCCAACCCCCTGCCATGGGCAGGGACACCTTGCACTAGACCAGGTTGCTCAAAGCCTCATCCAGCCTGGCCTTGAACACTTCCAGGGATGGGGCATCCACAGCTTCTCTGGGCAACCTGTTCCAGTGCTTCATCACCCTCTCTGGGAAGAATATTTCCCTGATATCCAATCTAAAGGATTAACGAATCTAAAGGACAGACCTTGACTACATGGCTCATCAGGACAGCACTGGGCCACACATCATTTCCCCAGCACTCTGCCTTCCTTGGGAAGGAAAAGCTATTGCCCCCATCACTGCCCTGCCACAGCTTTCCCGGGAAGTGGGACGAGCCCTCTGCAGCCTCACGTGCCAGGACCTTGCTTCACCGTGGCCCCTGCCCCGAGAGGGCGGCGGGAGCTACCTGCAGCTCAGCGCGCAGCCGCTTGTTCTCCCTGTCCAGTTTGGCCTCCTTCTTCACCATGGAGGCCACCTCGTTGTTCTTGCTGACGCGGAAGATCTCGTACTCCTTCTTCAGGCGCTCATACTCGGCCACGCACTCCAGCTCCTGCACCGAGGCCGTCGACTTGAAGCTGGCCCCGATGAGGCCGCCGGGCCGCGAGGCCC
>NW_010228792.1:0-14137 GCF_000690775.1 Eurypyga helias
TTGAAAGCGGGGAGGTTTGGATTAGCTGTAAGGAAGGAATTCTTCACGGAAGGGGTGGTGAGGCACTGGAACAGGTTGCCCTGTGAAGTGGATGCCCCCACTAGGGTTGGAACTAGATGATCTTTAAGGTCCCTTCCAACCCAAACTATTCTGTGAATCTGTGATCCTTGCTGATTTTATGGACTACTATTCCATATTAAATCCATTCACTTTTAGAACATGAACAATGAACTGTAAGAATAAAAAAATAAAATAAAAATGTGGTTTCTTTTTCCATTAGCATTCTCTAGTGGTGACGAGCTAATCTTTGGTTCAGTAAGAGTTTCTAGAATTACTGCTAGTACAAAGTTTTAATTTGTGAGCCAGGACTCAATACGTTTAGTGACCAACAAAAAGGTGTAATCAAGTCTTGTGCCACTTCAATAACTACCTAATTCTGGTAGAAAAGCATCATCTTCATGATCAGAACAAATTATAAGTGACTCAAAAGGGGAAAGGAGAAACTGTCCTCCATAAATACTTATAGGGCCACAAGAATTTTGTAAAAAGTGGTGGTGGTTGAAAGGGTATTTCCAAGATACCCAGGGGCCTGAAGTAAGATGACACAATGTGACTTAAAGATGAAGAAAGTTAAGTTTTAAGTGTACCTCACTGTGTTTCTGAATAACAGCAAGGGAACCTCTAAATCATAACTTTACTGCAAGAAATATATAACATGGTACTTTGATATCCACACCAACAGCTGTCAACCATTCTTGATGCAGATGAGATAGCAAGTCGATATTGTTTTCAAATATGAGAAATTATATACAATGAATTATATATATAGACGAATGCATCCAATTATCTCATTATTTGGATGAATAAATATCACAAAATGTACATGACCTGGGCAGCTTATGCTTCACTGACATAACAGGGAAGTGCCAGTATATTTATCACTAGGACTATAAATGTTGCTAGGAAACCAGTTAACATTTCCCTTTTATTTTCTTCCAAATAATTCTATTTGCAGAACACGCCACTATAAATTAGTAAATGAATTGGAAGATCTCAGAAGGTGGCATTTGGGAGTGTTTTCTGAATAATTTTACCCAAAAGAACCCTGGACAAACCAGGACAATTTATTAAACAGAAAATGCATTAAAATTGTAATGTTTCAAAAAAATCAGTATTTCAAAATCTGCAAGAACCATGTGCTACAGCATTTGATGTACAAGAGAAATTACATTTCTTCCTTCTTAGTCCAGTGTCTCATAATAACCTACTATTATCTCAATTTGAAGTCAGCAAATAAGACATCTGATCTGATCTGTGTTTTTGTGGTGACTATATACCCAATGATGAATTACTGCAAAAATGTTACATGGTGGTAGGAAAACATCCGTGAATGTGAACAACAATGAAGAAAGGTATCAAACACATGCTGAGCACCCTCTTTATAACACCTTTCTTTTAGGCACAAGTATTTGGAATGCAATAAAGATTATTTCTATTTCATTTTATTTTTAACTTGTTGGTAACTTCTGGACAGTGTGAAACAAAGCATCCTAACAGTGACCTTATAGCTGAAGTGTTACTTTTAACACAGTAAGCCTTATAATGAGGGTGAAGAGCATTAGAAAAGCCACACCACAAACACACTGCTCATAGCCCATCATGCATTTCAACTTGTTATCAAACTTACCCCTCTTTTGAGGCTTCTGAAAGAAGGAATTCTGGGCTTCCCTGTTTTTATGTCACTCATGCAATAATGCACTGGTTCAATGGAGAATATGGGATACTGGGACCCATTAGGAGTACTGGATGTGTATAAACTAGTAGGGGTTAGGGGTGGGGATTGTGGCTAATGTGGAAATAAAGAAAGCAATAAATAAGCCAAATGTTCAAAGTGAATTTAAAATGAATATTCTGTCTTACAAAAATAAAATTTCCATCCAACACAGAAACAGCTTGTAACGTTCCATATTTACACTATAACTGCATTGGTTTTAAAAGGCTTCTGTCAGGAATTAATCCTCAGAGTTACAGGCTGGTGCAGAGAATGAAGGAATATCCAAGTAAAGCTTTAGACTCAACACTTCCACAAGATCCTAACAAGACCCTTAAGTTGCCTGGCTCTTTTCTTAGAACAGGAAGTTCTGCTTTTCCCAACTTAAGCTACAGCCGTTCTGGAAGTTTGTGCGTTCCTGCTCACTGCTTCTTTCCACGTTTTGATGAACCCCACCAGGTAAGCTAAAGTAGAAATATTAGGTGCATCTACAGAGAACTGACTAAAACACAAAGCCTCAATCTCTGTAGTCAAACTGGACTGACACAATGGCTGTGTGGCATTCTTTATCAATATCATCACAAGAACTTCCTCCACTTTCTTCCTCCCCCTTTTTTCAAATTGCTTTTTTTGTCTCTCACACCTCTGTTGCTTTTTCCCAGTTTGATTTTTCTGTACTGTTTCTTCTGCTGCACAACTCGCTCCCTTTCCAAAGACTTTTCTGTCTTTGACAACATCAGAAATAGGCAAATGCATAGCTGGAAGTCAAGACCAGCAATAGTTGCAGCTAAATGTAGGCCGAAAGGCCACCATGAATACCCCAGCTAGAATAAATCACCATATTTTTATATTAGCTAATTTAAGAAGATATTTTTAGAAGTGTCAATAATTATTTGGAGTTAAATACTTGTCTCCTGATAAGTACTCTGCCCAGCTGCTGCTTTGTAGAGTGCCCCACCCCTCCATCCTCCCCAAAAACAGGTGAAAAAAAGGGACATAATCTTCAATTTCCTCTAGGTCCTTAAGGAGGAGATGTGTGTAGCACATGTACACGCATGTATAGCTGTGATTCTGTACAGGAAACACTATGTCTGACGTTGTGATGTTACATACAAAGTGAACGAACCGGGGAGAAGAAAGAGTAGGGAAGTCCTGCCAGCTTTCTTCAGCTGTCATCATACTAAGGAATTTCTTCTAACTACAGTAAATGCCAAGGTCCAGACTGAAAACCAATGCAGATTTTCACAGCCTCCCTCTCCAGAAGTCTCGGAAAGATGTCTTGTCAAACTGATAACCATGATCTAATTTCAGAACAGGCTGAATCTCACCCACCTCTGCAGCCAAATACAATAAATACGTTAACGCATTAGTGCACTTAAATGATTATCAATCATTAATTATACTGCATGAAAAGTAAACAATCAGCTTTCATTTTAACACACAGCTGCAGTTACATAATATAGCAAGGAGGGTATAAAGAATCAGCTATATCCTTTTTTTCTGTAGAGATCTGCTTACTATCAAGTGGAAAATAAATCCCACCACTTAGAAGCTCCAAAAATAGTTGCCTATAATAAAGGGCAGAAAGTGCCTTGGAGCATTATAATAAGCTCATAGAAATTTGTGGGAATCATTAAAACAACTCACTGATATGCTCCAATACTAAATAAAGACAGAGCATAAAACATAAATATGTGTATGGTTCATTACTGACTTACATAGCTAATGCATGTATTGGTAATATTTTTTTGTTGATCCATGAAGGTATATTGCACAGAAAGTGTTAATTGAAACTCATATAATAATACAAGTAAGGAGTAATTTCTCTGCTTTTTGAGCATAGGAATATTTTTACCTACATCATAGTAATATTTCTTCGGGGACATTTACCTGTATGGAGCTTCAACAGTATGTTTTATCAATGAGGTATTATAAATTTCAAAGTTTTAAGACAAATCTCAGAAAGGTTAAAAAATAGCACCAGGTATAATAAAAACCTATGTAACGCTCCTATATATAAACATCTACATCAGGTGACATTTAGAAAGGGGTTGCTTTTTGTGGCATAAAAGAGATCTGAAGTCTGCCAGATTCCAAAGCATACTCCCCTTCTCCTTATTTTTACATTCACAATTAACCCCTTTTCTATGAAGTTGCAGAAATTCTTTATAGAAACTTAGAAACGTTACAGAAACAGGAATCTACTTTTATCAAATAACTATTAAAAATAATTCCCAGAAAGAAATCACTAAAAGAAAAATAGGAACACTTTCCCCAGCAAGAACTTGGTTTCTAATATGGGAAGTATCCAGCCCTAGTCAAACCTTCAGATCTCCTTACACATTTTTTTTTAAAGAGAGTGGCAGGCAAGGGGAAGGTTATTTAAAAATAAATAAATAGCTGCTTCCATGCACTCTAGATCTTCACATTTTACTTTTCCAAATAGTAATCTCTTAATTGTTACCTTTGGCTTCTTTCCAAACAGCCACAGCTTTCCTTTAGCCTTGCCCACTGTAGTTTTTGAATCGATTCTCATTCCTTCCTGTTTTGGTGTACTGATGGTTCCATCAGAGATAGTTCTGTAAATATTCTGACTGTAATCTTCAAATGGAAAATCTCCGGGAGGTTCAAAACCGGATTTGAAGCAGTCTATCACTAGTTGAGAGTCCTAAACATTAGACATTAAGGAGTTTAAGAAGCAAAACAAGCAAACCCACCAAGAACCAGAGAGGGAAAAACACAGGAGACATAAATTTTCCCTTTAATTGCAGAGGTGCACAGCTGGGAAATGGAGGGCAAGCTCAAAATGCATGCCTTTTGGCTAGATAATGTTAAGATAAGGTACGTTCTTTTATCAAAGCATACCCTTCTATTCAGAATCCAGTAAATACTCCCCAAAAGTTATCACAAATTTAAAACAGGACATGCTTTAAGACTACTACCCCACCTTCTAATCCTTCAACATTAGCACTGAAATGAAGATAACACTAAGAAACTAGGTTTAGTAAGATAAAACAGGGAAGAACGGTATTAGGAGTAAGAAAGTGCCAGTACCTGCAATCATCAGGTCTTGGAATGATACTTTGTTAACTGAACACCCTTCATATGATTTAATGTGACATGCTAGAGAAAATACCAATCATGCTGGTATTCTAGAACATTTTAGGATAACCAAAACGATGTGTCCAAAATCACAGAAAGTGAGAAAGCGTCAAAGATCACAAGAAAGTAATAACACAGGAAGAGAACACACACACCGAAAGAGGAAGTGACCACTTAGACTAAAACTGAAATCACAACACTACTGAAGCAGACAAGCATTTGACAACAGAAAGGTAACTGTACAGGATAAGTCCCTCTCGCCCCTCTTACAGCTTCAATTATCATTAAATTGCTCATGCACATTTAAAAAGTCACCCAATTCCACTTACTCTGTGTTCATCAACCGATTTTGCTGCAAGTATCATCCCTTCCAAACACTTAGAGATAATGGGAATAACCTTGCGCTCAGAATCAGCAAAGCCTTTGTAACATTCACTGAGTTTGATAGTCCTCCTTTCGTCCATTTCTTGAAGTTGCTGCAAGCACAAAGCAAGATAAAATAAAGCTTTTATTTGCAGAATTTTTTCCCTGATCCTCATCTATTCAGTTACTGTAGTCACCACGCTGTAGTACAGAATTACTGTGCTTTCCCAGTATTTTTACTTGCTTAAGTAAACAAAGTTAAAAACCAAGTCCTTTCAGATGTAGACTTAAGATGCCCAGAACAGTAATTACCAAGAGCTGATCATTTTTAAAAATCACGTAGAGGACTTTCTTTTCCATATTCTTTTCTAAAGCACGTATACAGTGTCTACAGCCACCTATTTAGTTTAAGTATTTGTTTTGTGCAAAAATTAAAACTACAGTAACAAAATTCTACTCATTTCCACATCTCTTCACTCTCTCCTCCTAGTTCCAAATAATTTCCCTCTGGTGATAAATACCTCTATCTTGCTTTTATTTTCATACATACTTTCCAATAAATTCCAATGGTTAAAAATATAGGAAAAATTAGAAACATTAAAATTCTGTGAGATGTTTAGACATCTCTCTGATTTGAAATACAAACCATTTCCTTTAGAAGTGTGCAAGAAAATAAAGAATACCATTACATAAAATGGTCTACTGGAACACAACAAAAAGAACAAATTAAAAAGAAATACTACTAAGATAATAGTCGCGAAGCTTTCATCTAATTGAAGGTGGGGAAAAAAAAGAAAAGAAAACAAAAGGCAATAGTACATACACCAACAGGTTATCAAAAACATTAGAAGTTAGAGTAGATGCTGAAAAGATCCAACAAAGGCAGATATCTCAAACAGCATCCAGTAAGAAACAAAACAAGAACCTAGTCACGCTAAATCCTTCTCCCAACGCTTTGCCATAGAGTATTACCAAATACTTGCAAGGAAATAATAAAAATGTAGTCCCAAGAGAAAGTAGGACTAGACCTTTCTGCTCTTACTGGAGATTTCAAGAAACACAAGTAATATCTTGAAATGATAATGGATTGTAACCCTAGAGAAATAAAGGCAATAAACCAAAACTGTGGTCCAAAGTACAGAGATTATCAAACTGTTTCTCCTGAGGGTTGACTGCAATTCCTCCATCAGCCTGCTAATGCCAGATCTACTGCAGTGCTGCTGAACAGCTAAAGGAATAGAAAATTCTTTAATAAGCCAAGGCAGTTTTCTCCTGTGAATACCAGACCATCGCGTATGTTTTTAAAATACAAACTCCCTTGTGCTCCTGGAAAATATGAAGAATTCTTAAAATGGTACTACCTTCAAATGAAGTCAGTATTTTTAGTTTCCATTTCCTCACCCCATGTCCCAGAAGGCAGTTTCTACCGTCACAGTGCGTCACAGTGCCTCACAGATGGCTGAACGCGCATACCAATGCACCTCTGACCTCTCCCTCACCTGACGCCCCTCAACTACTTTAAACTAGTTTTGCAGAGTCTCTTTTTGAAAGAATCTTTAAAAAATATCTAAGAGTTACATTAAGCACCTTGGGAAATTCCCTTTCTGGATGCAAAGTATTTGTCTGATTTGACCTTTAATTTTTTATTACTATTTTAGAGACTTCTGTGGATTGCTGGTAATATTGATGAACCAATGACCAATTGGGGGTGTAGGGGAAGTACTTCTGCCTCCATTCTGTCCATTTTATCCCTGTACATGAGATACATTAAACCACACAGTCACCACTACCTGTATGCTTTCCTTCATCCCTGCCAGAGTCAAAGCATTCATGCACACACAGAGGTATTAAGAGAACTAGTGGTCAAGCCTTTTTTCAGTAATTGTTTTAAATGTTTGCGCTCACTCAGATGTCTCAAATGTTTATTTTGCCATACCTCTTCAGCAATATTTAAGCAATGAGTCTATAAAATATAAAATCTCCATAGAAAATGCAACAGAATATTGTCATTACAAGTCTGAGCATAATTACTGTAAGGAGTCTCATGATAAAATGCAGGTTGTATCAAGATTATGCTAATTTCTTTATAAAATTATCCACTAACAGCCCCAAAATAAGGTTTTACATTTTAAAATCTACTTGTCCCTTAAAAGATGATCAGACATATTTTCTGTTATTTATTTTACCTTATAAATCTGAGGAATGACAATGTAGTAGTGTTTGTGCTGTTCCCCATTAAAATTCTGTAGTTGTGCAGCATATTCGTTTTTGTTTTCATCAGCCATATGTGTGCGTAGGTTTAATTGTTGCTTCGCCTAGTAGGAAAGCATTAGCAGTTCAAACATGCTGTGTGCTTTTCAGTGACATACAGCGTTATTTTACTTAACCAACTATGCAAAAACACTAATTACAAGCCACCAAAACTGACATCCTCATAACTGAAATAAAAAGAATGTGAGAATTCATATATACTGACAGTCTACAGATCTACTTTGTTATATATATATACAGCTTTCTGATCATTTTAGCTCGTTTAGCCACATCACTTAAATGCATATCCTAAAACAGAGAAGTGACTAAACATACATACCACTAGACACCAAATACAGTCAGCCTGCCTCTTTAAGGAAGACAGTCATCACCTCAACAGCATCATCTCAAGTCTAATGAAGCATACTCCCTCCCTGTTCTGTCATATTTTACAATAACTTTGATTTTGCACATAATAAGCAAGTATATTTTATATACAATTTTTGATACTCAAAGAATGTTGTTCCAGTACTGATAATAAACAAGCAAATAAAATACTTTTTATAATAAAGAAAGAACCTGTAGTGCTCTTACCTTCTCAACATCAGCCTTTGTCGCATTAGTGTCGTTGTCCAGTCTTTCATAGCTTTGCTGTGCCTTCTCTGCTTCTCTGCATTCTCTCTCAAATTTCTTTTTGCTCTACAAAAACCACAAACTTACTGCTTCAACAGCCACTACTCCCTTTTGGTTCTGTATAATAATTCTGAATTCTAGACATCAAAGCTTCCATTTAAGCATCTTTACTTAACGAGACTGATCTTACAGCAACCAAGTCTCAAAAATGTTAAATTCTTCTATTTAAAACTTATTTCCTTGAAGGACCAGCAAGGAAATAACTGTAATGCTATAAAATATCAGATAATCAAAGTAATAAATAACTTATTGCAAAGATCCACAGTTAATTACAATCAGACAAGTCCACTTTCTAGCCTGACTTCAATAACCTAACTAAAAGTTAGGGAGCAGAAAACTTAAACGTGCACTTGTATGAGTAGAATTTTCAAGTTCCTTTCTTCAGTGATCAATTTTAACTGAATACATTCAAATAAATTATTCTGAAAGTAGCCTGAAGGATTTCTCTACAGTAAGAGATCTTAGCATACCCACCCATTACCATCAGTGTTCACATCAACTGGCCTAGATGTAAGCAGCAGAGGCAACAGTATTCAACGTACTTGATGTTCAATAACATATCCAGCTGTTGTCAAGACAACTGCTGTAGCAAAAACTGTTGCAGGTCAAGAAGTTGGTATCTCTAGAGACAAACTGGCAACAGATTGTGCACCCTCTGCTCTCCTGCTTCAGTGCAGAGTCAGGCAGGCGAGGTTAATGTGTCCTAAAAAAGACTGACTTTGCACTCAAGTGAGGTTAATGTGTCCCTTTAAAGGCTGTATGCATTAAAAAAGACTGACTTTGCACTCAAGTAAATACAGCGCACACAACAGACTGTTTGAGCTGGACTCTGGGAATTATCTTGGTGAAGGGTGACAGCATCTAAACCCATCACATCTGCTCCTACTCTGATCCGCTGACCATGAATTAAACTCTCTGACAAGACACTGAAGCAAGACATTGCTTATCTGGATCCACAACAGAACAGAAATTCACCTTTCCAGTACCGTTTTACAATAATGTGGATCAAAGATACAATAAATTTCTAAGCCACAAAACCAGCAGAATATCAGAACACAGCTGGTACACAATTGGTTGAATTTTATATTTTATCATCTTTAAAAGCATGTCTCATTAAAAAGAAGCTTATAATCTGCTGTAGAGAAAATCTGCATTTCTCTGTTGTTCAATACCTCCTGAAAGTCTAAGTCAGTAGTGGTATCCTTCAATAGACCTCATGCAACAAGCTCTCAAACTCAAGTCAAATACAGTGACATAAGATTTCATCTTCATCTAAATAAATTGTCCTTATTTACTCTCTAAACAAAAAGCAGCCCGCAGAGAAGCAACCAAAGATGTCTGTACCCATGTTAAAAACAGATTCCTTTATGCTGGATAAAAACGCCAAGGCTTCACTCAAACATACACACAGAAGCTGTTCACAGGAGACTGGGGTTTTTTTAAACAGGGAACTACAAATACATTGAACTGTATTTTGCATGTTACTCAGTCTGACTGGACATTCAGTAACATAGCTAAATATTAAAGTCTGAGCAAGCAAGATGAGGACAGTTCCATTTACAGACTGTACATTATTAAGGTTGACAGGAGGAAAAAAACTCAAAGAACACAAACTCACATTATCCATCTGTTTCCAGCACATGTCCAGATACTGTTGCGCCTTTCGCCCTTCCTGAAGATGCTAGAACCACCACAAATAAGTTTAAGTTACATATCTTCTCAGGACTATGATCATTAGTTAGTCCCTGCTCTAGTTGACACACCATCATGTGCAGTATCTCCCACAAGCTACCAGTACGCTATGGAAGACATTACTAATCATGCAAGTACAGCACTACAAATGAAAATTACACTGGCAAAAAAGTTACTGGTAAGCACTATCCCCCAAGATCTTAATTTTTAGGTTTAGTAACTATAGTAAACCAGTAAATGAAAATACAGAGGAACTTTAAATATGTGCTTTACAAATGTATGAAAAATCCTACTTATTGCCAAGTTCGTTAAATTGGGTAAACAAATACATCAATTCGTTAAAAGACACATCCATTTTGATATGTTATTATTCAATCAAAATATAGAAATTACCATTTTTCTCTCAGTTTTTAGATCATGAGAGTATCTCATCAATTCTCCGTACACTCTGTGTCCCATTTCTTCTGCAACTACTTCTCGTTGTCCTGCATAGTCATTCAGCTCATTAAGGATGTTAAAAAAGGCAATACACGAAGTAAACCTGACAGAAAGCACACACGCACAAACATATATATACACAAAGTGAGACAGTTTTTTAAATTGACTTCTTTTAGTGTAGTTTTGTACTCCTGATTAAATAATAATAATAAAAAATCATACATATTTTACAATAAACCTTATCTTAATGCTAATTGAATTATAGCAGAGATGCAAGTTGGGAAAGCCTACATTAAGCCTAGCATGTACTATATGTTGCAATGTCTCTCCAAATACGTTTTGTAAGAATACTGTTTTTTGTGGATGGAAAAGAAAGAAGTAGAATACTACCTGGAAAGCCCTGTAGTATAGTGGTATCTCCTAAGCTGCCAACTGAGAGGCCTGAGCTTGGGAACAGATACATACGTTCCTAGGCTCGGAGGCTGAACTTGCTGCAGAGATGATGTGCTTGGTAGTCTTGAGGGTGGAACATGCCAATCATACCACTCATATGCATCCCGATGGATGATCTACAGAACAAGCTTGCTATCAGCTCTGGAGACAGCTGCCTGTTTGCCTGCCCACCTCTTGGCTGGAAGTAAGGTGCCACTATGGCTGGCACTAAAAAGGGGGAAGAGGAGGGGCAAAGGGTAGAAAGTGTGTGTGGAAGGGAAGAAAGAAAAAAAACAAACAGGAACCACATTAAAATATACATCTTTCTTTTTTTTAAATGGTGGAATACTGCCATCTCCATAGGCTTGGCTCTGGGGAATTCAAACGCCACCCTAGCACTAGAAATCCCATTCCCTGTGGTCCTGGATCTTTAAATAGTCAAAAGAACTAGAAGAAATCCTAGTGTGAATTCTCAGGCACTCTGTGCACAGCATGTGCTCTGGCTGCAACCTGAAACTTCCCCACTTTCCTTCCTAAGAGTTACCCCTGAAGAAAAAAAGTATTTTGTTTCTCTAAATAAAAAAAAAATGGCTATGGACACAGACAGCAAAACAAGCACTCTCTGATAAATAAAGTCGTTTAGCACAAATTGCTCCTACACAGTTAGACATTCACTTAGCTTGTCTCCGGAGTCAAAGCAAGCCAGCAGGCTAAGAGCTCTTCTTGCCAAAAACATGACAATTTTGTGTACACTCAAGCCTCAGTATACAAATCTACAGCTACATCTGTACTGCTATACAAATGCACTGAAGAACTCTACTAAACTAAGCAAAAAACGCAGCCTAAGAACACATAATTGCTTTTCTATTAAAAAAAAAATCCTAGAGTGGACATAGCATACTAAACTTCTCCTTTCAAACTTTCAGTTAGCTACAGATTAATCTGGAATGGAGCGAGTACAAGCTGCCAGGTTTACTACTTTAAAACACTAACAGAAGTAAACTTAGGGTTCATGCTTACGAATTACAGCGTAACTACAAGAAGCCAAGCAGAATTATTTTGTTGTCTTAGCCAATTAAATACTGTATCTTAGAAAGAAAAAAGAAAATCTATGAAAGAACAGAGTATACTGTAGTCCTTGTTTCTTATACAAAGAACTTGAAATGCACAATTTTTACCTGGGTTCCTCATCTTTGGGTGAACGTTTAGGACAGTACTTCTTAACCAGATTTCTATTAAAGAAGAAAAAAAAAGATGCTATTTTTGAGTCTGTCTTGAGAAGACATACACACAGAAAACTGCATGAACAATTTAGTTCTTTTTTAATGACTTCAAGGAACGTCTATTCCCTCTGTCATCTTCTAAGGGTCCTTCAGATAACAGAAGTCAGAAATCTATGGCATTTTCAAAGTTTTAAGTCACTTTGACCAAGAACAACGTAAGTATTTTAAAACTTCTATTAGACATAGTAACTGGACATAAAAGAATGAGTTCTTTATTTAAAATCCGTTTCACAGATGCAAAAGCAGCTAGCAGGCAAGAAAGAAGCAAACATATGACCCCTGTGTAACACAGATAGCGCACACTGTACGCTATACCCAGAAGCACAAACTCCCATGGCTGAATTAAGCTTTGAGTATAAGTTCAGGTTGAAGGCTTTAAGCACAGTATCTTCAAATCTTCAGTAAGGATATTTTCAGAACAGAAGAGGCAAATATCTCTTTCCAGGAAAGAGGTTACATTTTGCCCTACCACCACTGTGGTAAGCATCTGATTTTTAGAAACTGAGAAAAAAACCTCTAAAAGACAATCCATGGGACCAGCGCTTTACACAGTATCCCAGTCCAACTTGCGAGAACATGGACATAAACTCATTTGCTTATCACAGAAACAGCACCTTAAGAAACGTACAACCACATCATCTACTCTACCCTAGAGCATAAATAACACATGTATACACTGCTTACACAAACGAAGTATTTGCTGTTACATATATTGCTAAAATATCCCAAATCCTGTGATGAACATGAAATGAAGCCATACAGTTGTACAAACAGGAGGGAGAAGAGGAAAGAATGTCCAGTGATTTTCTGAACCCCTTTCTTCCTGCATGTCAACCTTTGCTTTAAACTTCTGAGTACACTTTTTTTTTTTCCAGCACAGCATTCTGCCTTGACTTACAATATTGCTTTTCTAAAAGCACCGAGGTCTTTTAAAATTCTTGAAATTCTAAAGGATACATATTGGCAGTCTTGGAAAAGAAAAGCATAATTTCCTTCTCATTTTTAAAAGCTAGATGTTCATACCTTCAATTGGTTGCATTTTTTATTATAGCAATTTTCAAAATTGTCAGGCTTTTCCATGAAAGAGAAAAATGGAAGCTGTAACTCTACTAGAGGCCTTTTCCTTTCCCCGTGAGAGTCTGCCATTTTACAGCAAATAAAGAATCCTTTTTTGTATGAAAGAAAAAGACACAGGATTTTTCTCAAATTGCTTACCCTCAAATCTTTGTGCTTCTTGAGGTCAAAGAAGTGAAACATCTCAGTTGCTTTGTATTTTTAAAAGCAGCAAACAGTATTTAAAGAGAGATCTACTATTCAATAGATCGATATTTAAATGCCAGTGCCCACCCTCAAAAATTCTCATATTCTCCGAACATTAGAATCACGTCATCAAAATCTTGCTAGCAATGTTCAAACTGTGGAACAGATTGCCTGTTATGATCTCTCTCATTTAAACTATCAAAGTACTATTTTAAAGAGTGA
Organism: Eurypyga helias; assembly: GCF_000690775.1. Classification (NCBI taxonomy): domain Eukaryota; kingdom Metazoa; phylum Chordata; class Aves; order Eurypygiformes; family Eurypygidae; genus Eurypyga; species Eurypyga helias. The sequence continues at coordinate 13,507 of NW_010228792.1, forward strand.
ATTAACATCTCAGGAGAAAATAACGTATGACAATTATTTACTTTACAACCCATAAACAGAAGCAATACAAGGCTGGCAATTCCTCCCACCACCCCCCGCCCCGTACACCTCTAAATAATCATACCTTCCATCTAAGAACCAAAAAAAAAGAACAAGAAAACAAGTGCACACAATCACTTTGTTCAAGAGTAATTTGCCTTGAGCTTGCCAGGGAAGACTTCTTGAAGTGTGTTCTTAAGGCAGACTTGGATTATGCAAAGAATGCTTCTGCTTTTAACTGGTGTGCTGGGTTCAGTCAGGAAAGAGTTAACTCTCTTTACCGTGGCTGCTAGGAAGCTGTTCCTGAATTTATGCTGAGAGCAGCACTGATAAGGTTTTAGCTGGCGCTGGGGAATGCCTGTACCAGTTTCAAGGTCTTTCTCCGCTTCTGACACTGCAGCTGCGTTCCCAGTTCTCACTGTCTCGCTACAGGCAGTGGAGAGGGGACACACAGTTCAGGCACCTGACCCCAACTGACCAAGGGAGTATTTCATTCCATAGTACGTCATGCTCGGGTCAGAGGCGAGGAGGGGGTCCGGGAGCCTTTACTCTCTCCCTTACTCCCTCTGGGTCACTCCCGTACACTTGCCGC
>NW_010228792.1:14232-49021 GCF_000690775.1 Eurypyga helias
TGCAATTGCTCTCAGGCTCCAGTCCTTAGGCTATGGCTCTCAGGCTCTCTGGCTCTGACTCTCACTGCTCAGCACCTGGTTTGTGCACTGTCAGTGAGTGGCGAGCAACTGTATCAGAATTGTATCATATTGTATCATATGTTTTATTTTCTATTATTTTAATTACTTAGTAGTAGTAGTACTTGTATATATTAATTTAGATTCATTTAGTAAATAGTTCTTATCTCAATTTTACGAGCTTCCTTGTCATTTTCCCTCTGATTCTCCCTCTCCACCGAAGGAGGGGAGGGAGAATCTGTGAGAGCGGCTTCATGGTACTTTGCTAGCCGGAGTTAAACCATGACACTGGTATGAAATAGACTTCATTAAAACTTCTGTATTGTATAAAGGAATAGTATTTTATAATTAAACTATTTTACACATCCACCCAAATGAGAAATTAAGTATAAAACAATGCAAACCTAGCAGAGCTGCTTTAACAGTTGTCTTTTAACTGGCTTCTGGATATGATTCTTCCATCTGTCTGTCCAGTAGTAATGAGACAATTGGCCGTTTACTTCTCAGACTAACAGCCCAAAAGCTTCCCCAAAAGCAGCAAAGAAGTGGGCTATATAAAGCAATCTACACCCCCAATGGTACAGAAAAATAGGAGAGGAGGAATAAGAGAAGATTCTATGAAACAGTCTTGCATATGTGTTTTGTATCTCATTCCCACTGTCCGCATCTCATTCCCACTGTCCGTGTATAACTTCAGTTGTTACAAACTATGAACTACTTTACCATTAAAGAAAGGGTGCTAACCTTGCTTTCATCTAACATAACCTTGTGCAATTTCTCAAATCAATTTATTTGGAACTCGTATCACCTCCTCCTAAGAGAAGTCAGTTTTACTAATAAATCTTACCTGCCTTAGGATCACCGGAACACACAGTTTTGAGACACTGTGATCAGGATTAAAGGTTCAATAGCAGCACAAGTTACAATAATCAAAGTCAATAAATATTAAACTACAAGCAAACACAGAATTTAAAGTTCAAAGAAAAAGCCCGTGTTCATGTGAACAATGAAGCATAAATGGCTTTTTCAAGAAATGAATACCAACACTTAGAAAAAACAGAGAAACTAGATTTAAATCTTTGAAAAAAGCACAGATTGACAAGCAGCTAGTATGAGTGTGGGTCTGAAGAGTGATGCCACATCCATGTTTGGATAATAATCAACAGCGTAAATTCTCAGCTCCAATCAGGCAGAGAGATTTCAGAAATGAAGATATGGCAATAATTTGCACCCCCAACTTCACATTTGAGCTTATCCCCATTTTAAATAATGTTTTGAAGATTCTGCACATAAAAATGCAGTAACTATGTCTCAATTTGACTAGACATATGCATATATTAATATTGTATTTAGAAAAAACTCCACTTATACACAATAGTATACAGAATGAACATGAAAAATGCATTTGCTCAGATTAACTAGACATCTCCAGAGATCACAACATACAATTTTAAAGGGAAACATTCAAATAGTTCAAGAACAATCATTGCTATTTTCTTTAAACTGACAATAGAGAACATGACCAAATTCTGAAATCTTATTCTGCATGGTAGTTTCAACTATAACTGCAAATCTAATTTCCATTACTGCATAACACTAACATCACTGGAAGTGGAACTCCTTCACAAGTGTCATAATGCTTCAGACAGAACAAAAAGGGAGTAAACCTCCAGAATTATTGTGTGAGATGATGCGGAAGTAAACAAAACAGACCTTCACCTCACCCCTTTTAAGTAACAATGCTGATCAAAAACAGCATCTGAGAATTCAATTATAAAATTCATCCAAGAGCCCAGTCATCTGGCACATATTAGATCTATTTTTTTCCAATTATGAAGTAAGAACAAATTACACAGTCATATAATGAAAATGAAATCTGTTAATCTACAACGTATATTGCAATATGTTTGCCCTGATTCACATCCCTGGAACTCACTAACAGCCTATAATAACCTTCAAAATCCTTGGGGTATCCCAATACATCAGTTGAGACTTAAGCTACACAAGACTAAAGGTTTTTTCCTTTAAGTTAGCTCAAAAAAAATTATAGTTGCTTATTTCAAAACAAAGTATATTGCAGACAATGACAAGACAAACTCTCTAAACTATTTTTCTTTATTTCACAGACACTTGAGGATTCCTCAATGGTTTCAATTTTTCTTATCCTTTGTCTCAGTATCAAGAACTCCCTATCAAAGAAGAATAGCAAGGAATGACTTGCAACCTAAAACCAGCGTGTGGACAGGATTCTCAGAAGTAATAATTTCTGGAATTACTCAGCAACCATAAACTGCAATAACTGCATACAGTAAGAATACAGCGAGTTCACTCAAAGTTCCTCATGTGCTGTACATGCACCACTTGTCATCTCCTAGAAGACTCGAAACCTGAGAAAGTCTCATCACTAAGTTGTGAGAGTATACAAAAAAAAATTATCAAAATGCAAGGGTATAAACAAAGTGAATATGAATTTCTGCCAGGACACAGACTCTAGTCTTTGAAAACTGTTATAAAAAACTCACTCAAGTTTTCATCCTTGGGTTTAAGTCTATGAGAGTAAAATCCATGAACAAACTCAACAGAATGCTCATGGCCCACTCTGAAATCAAGACAGAAAAAAAAAATACCACCATACACCATAAACATAATCTTCCTCATTAAACTTGCTTTTCTTGGTCTCCCATCCAAGTACTACGCAAGCCGCAGAACTACAAAGAGGTGACCACTCACCGTACTGTTTATACATCTACTGCACAAGCGCATAATAAATCCCAATTACAAAGTTCAATATGAAGAGGTTCTCAACACACTATTTTTCACACTGTATTTCACTGCAAAAGGAAAAAAACAATGATAAACTGGAAATTTCGATCAGAGAGATAAATCTCTCTCACAGGCCATATTGCTGCTGGCACTAAAATTCACCAGAACCATAGTCCCATTCCCAAGATCTTCTCTCAAAACTTCTCAGGAGCAAGCTGCAGGATGGCTAACTCTTCTGGAAGAGACAATTTTCCTGGCTCTTGATCTCAGCTGGGGCCTCATGACTGTTTTACAAGAGCAGTGATGGCTGAAATCAAGTTGCTGTCACAAGGCAGTTAGCTACTAACAATTAATTCTTCCCCAAGGAATACACAGGCAAGTTATCAAAGAGCAGCTTCATGAACTGGTCTACTGGCAGAAAATCAGTCACCCTCTTGTGTATGCGCTGTCCAGACCCTTGTTGGCAGCAGGCAGGAAGTGCATGCATGACTCTACAACACGTGTGCAGCAAGACCTGTGCTTCCCCAGACTGCCATACTTCCTGAGCACGGGACAGTCAGTCCAGTCACCTGACAGAAGGGGTACTCAACATTAACTTTTTCATTTTTGAAAGACCCTTTGAGAAAAATCAATAGTTTTGCCAAAAACAGTAAAATGGTGAACAGAGATGATTTCCTATCTTTAGTCAAATCCTGAAACAATAATGTGGTGTCTCATCTTGCTAGCTGTGGAATAAACCTTTAAATTTAATTAAGCAAAATGGCATTTGTTCATACTATTTAAGGAAAAGATCTGGATATATCAGTGCAAATAAAACACATTTCCATTTTTAAGCAGACAGCTGAAAACAAATCAAAACTGGGCTGTGAACTGGTGATGTGCATGCTTCAAACTTTCCTTTACCTCCTGAAGTTCTTCTACGCCAGCTTTGGAAAAGTGGTATATATTTCCTTCCTTTTAAGAAAAAAGACTCCTTCAGTAAAGTAATGGTGTATTATGTTACGTCAATATACACAACTGAATCCAAAGAAACTGATAAAGACATCAAAAAGGAAACGAGCAGCCTAGACAGAGAACATCCATACCCTCAGCTGTGAACCTCATTACTGCATTTATGAGGAACGATTCCTCAGTGCTGTATCCGGTGACAATCTAGTCTGCCATTGATGAGACGATGAGAGACACCACAGGAGAGAAGCTGCTACCGGTTTCAGTCTGACAAGGGGTAGGCAGCAGCTTCAGCTGAATCCCCAAAGGAATTCAAGACAGCAAAGGTTACAGTGAAGGCCAAGTTCACAGGAGTGCCTTATTTTAAAGCATGTTCTTCAAGCACTGTGTGCTCCTTTTGGTAAAATCAATCCTACTTTACTCTGAAGGATGTACTTCTCTGCCATTTCATTGCTGCTACTCTTCTTGTACATGCCTGACAGAAAACCCCTATTGGACCTAAAAGACATTTTGCTTGGGACCAACAGAAAGTAAATTGGAGAGGTAAGACAAAAAGTGGTTGGGTTATAGTTTCACCCAAAAGGATCAACTACAGAAAGGGTGCACAAGGACAGGAAGATCTGCTGCCTCCTCAAGTTCTGCACAATGATTTCAATCAGATTTCTTAACACAATGTAGAGTAGCTCTTGCCAATTCAACATGAGAAATTAATTAGCAGCAGAGGCTTGAAGCTCGTTGAACACACACACAAAAATGTAGATATGAATAATACACTTTGCAACAAACATATTGATAGCCAGTGGAAAAATATTACTAGGTTTGGTTTTGAATCTTAAATTTTAAGTCTCAAACCGTTTTAGTTCAGAAATTAGAAGGGTGGGTGGGAAGAGAAGGAGGGAAGAAGACAAAAACAAGCAAGCAAGTGCACGTCCAAAGACAATTTTCTGTTTTGGACTGGTAAAGAAAAACTTGTCTGTCATGAAAAGAACTAGTGATCTAAATCACATTGTAGATGAAAAACGGTCATTGATCACAACATTACAAACATGCCCATCATCATATTCAGTGATTTTAAGTAACTGTTCAGACTCTTTTAAAAAGAAAAAAAAGCTTACCTCAGTTGTTTTGCATAGTTTTGCTCAATTTCTATCCTTTCTTTTACAAATTTCGCGTATTTCTCCAAGAAGTCAATGCCCCACTGTGTATGCTTGTCCAAGTTATCAAACTGATCCTTTAAAAACAAAAGGAAAGAAAAATACTAAGAATTAGTTAAGAATCACAGAAGCACCATAAACAACATATAATTAATTTGGGTTGTGGTGTGAGGGTATGCTTGCTGATTGGATCGAACTTATTCAAGTTAGAAATCAGTCTCGTGTGTGTGTATACACACCAGCCATATACCAGAACGGTAAACTGTTTGTGCAGGCACAGATCTATCTCTTTCTGTAAAAACAGCTCTAAATACTTGCATTTTAAGTTGAATGCAGTCTTTGATCACTTTCACAATGCAAATGTGTCTTTTTTTCCCCTAAAAATCCTTTAATTCAAAAGCAGATATTTTTCACCAGGATAATGAAAACATAACCAAAGATCAGCATTGGGTAAATAAGAGACTGTTCAACAAGAAAGATGTTGTAATTTCACTGGATACAAAAAATTACTTCCACTCTTACAATTACCCACTAAAAGAAAAATAATATGTAAGACCTGCATGACTAAGTTGTGTGTAGTCTGCATATGAAAAACATTTATTAAAGCAAACCTATATACACATTTCACAATCAGCTCTCGTGGGAGATTCCAAAGAAAGCAAACCTGTCCTTTGCCATTTAGAATGTTATAGCAAAGCAGAGGCATGAAACAGTCAAAAGTAAACCACGCTTCTAAAAAGTGTTGGGGGAATTTTAATACAATAAATCATCATCAAAACCAATCTTTCCCTGTATTCTGTACCGATCAACAGGTGGAGGACACACTAATTAGGACAAGTTGAAAACTCTAAAAACATGTGGAAATACGAGGGTTAGGAATTAGGCAGGAATGAATTGAGGTACAAAATACAGCCTAGCAAGTATTTTCAGTCCAGCACATACTTGTATTTTATTCTAAAAATCTGCCACAGTGGAAAAATCAAGGTTTTTTCAGCTGACAACAGTAATTTTTTTTTAACAGAAACTTAGTAATCCAAAAGGACAAGTAACAGCAACATCAAAGTCTGTGTCCTGGATATGCTGAGTCCAAATACACTTCATGGCAAATTAAAAAAATAAAAAGTAGGAAAAGACCACACAACTATATAAAACCAACAATAAGAAAGTACCTAACAGGATTAAGGTTGCTCTCAAATCCTGCCTTGTGGCTCTTACCCTACACCATGGACAACCATGCCTTGAACACTTTGATACAACAGCATGCAAGTGCTACCAACCAAACCCACCCATCCACTGCATATGCGCTTGCTTCTGCATCACACTCCGCACCAAAACCACAACCATTTTCCCTGACTTGTTTCACCAGAGAACCGTATAAACAGCCGCGACAGGAGAGTAAAGACAAGATTTTAATACTGTCTAATACTGTTTGCAGAAAAGTTGCATCTGCATTGTTTGCATGTGGAAGAGGGAGATAATGACCATACTTCAGTGTCAAACCACTGCTGCATATATCCATAAAAATACAGCATCCATTCCATGACAACTTTCTTTTTTATATATTCCATTCATTTTTGTAATTACACTGACATTTACATGGCATCCCGAAGAAGTTTCCAAAAGGTGCTTTTGGCCTGGAGCCAACATCCAGCACCAACTGACCTCCATCAGTGCACAGCAGAACAAAGCCTCTGCTGTCCTACTTAGGCTCTTTAGTCCACAAAGCTCCCATTTGCTGCTAAGGTTTCATTAGCCACATTACTTATGTTCCTGAACATTTAACCAGAGAAGATGGCTTTCAAAATATCTTGTTCACACAAAAAAGGACTCTACTGGTCAAAATTCATACTCGTCTTTGCTACTCATATGAAATGGGAACGCAAAAAAGTGAGTACATTTGACATGCTATTCTCCCCTCACGCTTTAAGTATTTCATCTCTGACTAAGTGCCAAAAATTCTTCCTTTGCTCAATTCCTCTTCATCTCATTATAGAAACAGTATGCTCTGTGCAAAGACAGCTTTGTAGGTTTATCCCATAGCTCCTCAAGGGAAGAATTTGTTCCCTGCCTATATGAGGAAAACGAATGGAACATACACAGAACAACATGAATAGAGTAAATGCCATGTAAGAGAAATAATTAAAACCCATTACCTATCCTCACCACTCTGCAGACCTTTACATTACTCCAGCTCCTCCACCATTACTGACATCCATGAAACTACGCATGGATGCATTAACGATCTCCTAGATAAGGAATGGAAATTCTAGTTCAGTGGACCGTTAATCCACTACACTAGAATTTTATAAAAAGTAGCAGTTTATTCCCACTCTTTTGAAAAGTGAGACAGCTTCACAACATCAGTTTGTTCACTGCCATTATTTTGGTCAACAATTATATTATGCACTATCTTAAAATGAAGCATACAGTATGAAGGGTAAAATAGTAATATTTTCCAGAAGTACCAAAGCATTTTTTGAAAAATGGCTTATGAATGACCAAAATTGGATGACTTAAAATCTACAGACGATTTGTAGATTTGCATTCAAAATAAACCCACCCTAATAAACTCTCACATTAACAGTGACTCCTTGGATTAACGTGGGCATACTGACGATGTCTCTGAAGTTGTCTGTAAGTAGTATACGTACAGTAGAACAGAGCTCTCAATTAACAGATAAAGAAAATATATTAAGCAAACATATAAGCTTCATGTTTTTTTAAATTCTCTACAATCAACAAACCGGTAAATGAAAGTCTGCAGTCACAAAAATCACCTTACACAGCTCAATAATGACACTGAGAGAAACAGACAAAGGCCACATCAATGAATAAGCAGAAAAGAATGGCCTTTTTAGAAATTTACACAAATTACTCATGTTCCTTTCAGTTTCTCTCCAGAAGCATCCACATTTGAGCTCTGGGCCTCCATCAAGCAAAAAGTCTCCTTTCCATCCAGGAACAAACACAAGCAGAAAAATCTTCCACACTGCTACAAAGAAATCAAATCAGTGCACAGAAATACAAGCCAAGCCAAGAAATATCTTTAATGAGAAAAAAAAAAAAAAAGGCACAAAAATCAGGCAATACTGTACAAAGGACAAAATGGACCAAATAGTTGCAATACAATTTAAGCCTGGAATTTCAAAATAAATGTATTAGTGTGCTAATCTGGCTGGGTCCTTTGTAAAAATGTGAAAACTGCATTAACTAAAGATCAGAAAAAAGCACATCCTACAATATCTGGCTATCTACTACCTTGATAGTGAAGTATGTTCTCAACAATATTCCAAGACAAATATGTACTTTTGTTTGTCTAGTAACTCCCCACACCCTTTAGCAGCTGAGCAGGCAATTCCTCCAAAAAAACTTCATTAAAACTGGAGCTGACTATTATTAAACTGTTTCATGTCAGCTAATGGATGGTGGCCCTAAGTAGCAACTGCCCACTCAAAAGCTGGAATGTAGTTCCAAGTCTCTACATTATAAACAAACAAATCTGACACTTCACAATGGTCGTAGTAGGTCAGTACAAACTACTCCAAAAGAAACGTTACCTCGCTAAATTGTACTTCCACATTATTTACTGGAACCACATAGCAGTCCTACAAATACTTCAGATACGCAGTTCTAAACTCATCAGAGGTTTTTGCAGATACCAAGAAGCTTTACAGTAATAGCAGCTGATGCATCCATCAAGCAAGGAGCCAAGCTGAACCACATCTCCACCAAAGCCAGAACAGCCCTTCCTGAGTTAAACTCAAGATCTGCTCCCCCCTCTTACAAACACCATTCAATCAAGCCTCAAGAACCAACAAGAAGAAAAACATGACGGATCTCTTCAGAGAGATAAGGAGTAGAGAGAATGCTACAGCATAAATACCAAACCTTCAGTATCTTTACAGCTATCAATAGGTAGTCCAGACACTGGGTTAGGTGGGAGTTTCAAATAAAAGGCATTAAACTGGATTGGGATTTTTAAAGGGTTAAAGCTCCCAGCTTTCAACAACTTTGAAAAGCATTTCAACTTCCATTAAAAGCTACGATTGTGGTATCAAATTCAGTAAAGTAACTTCCATTTTACTAAATGATTCCTCTACTATAAACTCCAGTTTACTGCATCAACGCTGAAATGCTGATTAGTCTCCACTTCACTGAGCTCCATTTTGATGATCTCCAGACAACACAGTTGAAAGCCTTAAGACTCACAGAATCACATCAACTTACAAGTTTAAGCAACTTATCTCAACTGATTACTATAATTAATTAAATCTGCAACATCTTTAAAATGGGTTATTTATTAATACATTTTATTTGAAATCATGACACTTCGTATTAATTATGCTACCATCATTTTATTCTCTTTTGACTCAACCATAAATCATTATTTCCATCCTTTCACTGCAGCACAATTTTAGTCTGCACTTCCCCAAGTGATCTTCTTTGCAGTTTTGAAGCACTGGCACAAGATTAGGGGTTTTTTTCCCCAATTCTTTGTTCTTATCTCTTTAGGAAAAGCAACAAATTACTTAACCACACAACTGCATCCAACTGAGAAAATGTGCCTATCTAACCCAACATGGATCACAGCAGTTCTTGTTCACTCAATTAAAGCCCATGACAGTTTCTCAAATAAACCTGAAATACAGATTTAAATGGTAGGTTAAATTTTGCACCATGTCCTTCCTTCCTGCATCTGCAGTACTGCAGAAGACAAACACTCAAAATATTTAACACCTTGAATAACGTTACAAGCCATTATAAAGTGATATATTCACTTTACATACTAAGATTTTATCAAACTCTTCTCCTGACATATCTGAAGTGTTTCTATGAAACATTATGCAGCTTGCTTTTTTTCCCTGGGTTTTTTTTTTCCTCTAAATGAAAATCAAGGTCTTGAATTAAGTTCAAATTATTCAACAATTTACATTAATAAGATGACTGCAGGTAAATTAATTAAAAAAAAAAACTGTAGTGTTTGTGCAAAGAACTACTTGATGTGCTACACTAAAAATTATGGGAACCATTATCAAACATAACTATATTAATTAGAAGTTACTAGTTTAGCATAGTATACTTTTCCTTATTTGTCTTCAGGACCAATCAGACCATAAAATTGCATTTTAATTAGAGTATATTGCACTAACCTACTTCTGATAACACATTTCAGTTTCTCTGATCTTTGAAACTTCTTCAGTGCCTCATTGTTTTCTACTTTTGTCCCTATCTTTACGCATTCCTGAAACTGCCTCCTTTTCTATCCTAGGATAACAGCTCTTCTATTTTACTGCCTGAACTGATTAACCCTTCTCTCTCTTCCTGTCTGCTTGCTTTTGTAATTATCAATTTGGTCTTCTGGTCCTTCTTTTTCACTTGAAACTGCAATGTGCTGCTTCTTTACAGGCAGACAAGAAGTGCTTCCAGCTAAACAGCAGCTTTTTTTTTTTTTTTTAAACATCCTGTTACCTTTACATCTAAAAACTAACAAGAGCTGTTTCTGTATCAAGAACAAAACTGTGTCTTGCTTTTCTGCTTTCTACGAGTTCTGGATTGTAAATTCCAGACTAACCTGCAAATTGTATCTTACTCCTACCTGAAAACTGTGTATTAAAGAGAGTGGAAAAATTGTGGCTGTGAGCAAACTTAAAGGCTAAGCATTTTATAAACTAGAAGATTAGTATCAATGAGAGAGTTCAGAACAGCATCAAACTGCATAGCTACGCTGGAAATAGAACAGCGGCACACAGATTAAGATGGGAAAAAAAGAAGTTAGATGCATATACATAAACAGCACTTCACATTTAATTTCATACTAAAACAAAAGTTCACTAAAGACTGTACAGACAGGACAGCATGAAGGAAATCGACTAGTCTTTTAGAGACATGAAAAGGAAAAATAATTCCTAAAGGGAATTTCTGAAAACAGTTTGTGTGCTGACCCTGGTGTTAACAGTAGGCTGCAGCTTGAAAATATTGAGAAACTCTTCTAGAAATGCAGATTTGAAGTGCTTAATATGCAAAAGGAAAACAATGGGAATTAAAAAATTACTTTTAGCTGGATGGAAGACTACTTTGCTCTAAGGAATAAAGAATTAACAAATCCATAGCATGAACACAGTATGAAAAATCCATTTGCATCTGTTCAACTTCTGTATATATTCTTAAAAAGCAATACCACTGTCAACTTTTATTTTAAAAATTCCGTTTGTATGATAAGAGATATGTTTGCATGATAAAGTGAGTGAACAACTGAGAAGTGGTACTTCTAAGGTAACATACACAGCAAGGCAGGTTTCTGAAGTGAAGCGAAAAACGGAGAGCACAATTGAGGAAGAGAAATACGAAGTCTGTGCTTTTCTCTTTAAAGATCTCCTCAGCCCAGCAGTGAAGGAACTACCTTAGAAACTTTTGATGGAAAGAGAGGTCAGAATGGAGGGAATGTCTTGTTTGGCAGCTAGCACCTCCACAGATGTGACAAATACTTATTTTCCTGGAAAGTGCAGGAGTCAACCACGGACAGTACAGGAATAGAACATCTGTGACTGCTTTTGGAGCGAGCAGCCAGAATCACAACAGTGTCCCGTTCTGCACCTGGCGACCAGCTGAAAAACATCAGAGACTGGCACTGGAGTTGTGCACTCCAGTTCACCCATGCCACTGAACCTATCAGTTGGACCAACAATTAGATTTTAACAGCATTAGTTTTCTGTCAGCAAAGCAAACTGAATGACACAGTTCACAGCTGGGACACTGAACACCAATGTTAAGACAAGAGGAAAGAAACCTACTGCCACAGACTGCATCTCAACAACCACTACTATGTGTCCTTATGAATCACCTCCGGAATTCTTCAGTTAATGGATGGGCACATTCCTATGCACTAAAACAGCCGATTTACCTCACTATACCTGAATGCAAATTTAAGTAAAGAAAAACTAATTCTTCACAAGATCACCTATGGGTCTGCTTTCTGTCTCTCTCAGGGGACTTCTGCTCTGTCTCCCATGGCAGGCTCATCCACTGCCTCACTCCACAGTGAGGGTGGTTTCCTAAATGCCCGCCTCCTCCCCAGCAAGTTCTACCCACACAGTGTGTAGTTACTTAACCAGAACATGGTTAAAGCCATCCTTCCTCTCTGCTACCCATTAGAGCCTCTTCACATCGGCGGGTCACATGTGGGTACATATCAGCTTTAACATCTTTACCTACAAGTTAGTGAGGAGGTAAGACACTCTGTCCCAAGCAAACAGAATGGACTTCCTTACCACCACAATTTGAGAAAAATGGAAGCACACACATATAAAGCAGGTATCACTAACCACGCACCTCTGCTTGCAGAATACTAGCATATATAAAAGATATACCAGAAAATCCTACTTTGAAAACTGGATCAGAATCCACTCACTTCGCTTTCAAACAGCCCCTTAATCTCATTAAACTTTTACCTGGGAGGAAATTTGTTTAAAAAAACTTAATCAGATTTTTTTCATATGCGCTCTATAAAGTGATCTTTAAAATACTTGAGTCTTACTTGCATTTGAACCAAAGTTTAATCTGAAACAGTAATTCTCCACTTAGTTTTACTTTAAGCTTAATACCCACTTTAACACAGATCAGACCATTTTCCAACAGCTCTGTCCAAGACAACAGCAGATCACAAATCATATAAATATGTTTTCAAGCATTACTGGATTAAAATAGTTGCCACTTTAACACAGGGACAGCACTACACTTGTCATGTATATAGAAAAGACATAATGATGTCCATTCCCCTGAACACCAAGGGTTTAGGGTTTTTTTTCCCATTTCCCTAAACACCAACAACAAATCTTACTTTCACCACAGCCAAGCCAGAAAGCAGGCACTTCCTGAGTCTGCTGGGAGTGGCTGAATGCTGTTAATAAACAGACAGAATCACAAGTAGATTTTAGTCCTAGTTATGTCATTTGTAAAAGAAGCCAGGAAGGCTTTAACCATAAATTGTGATAGAATGTATCACAGCAGAAAAAATATTCGTTTTTACAATGCTTAGAGATGCTGTTATTCATTATGAGAAAGACCTGGAGAAAATCACATCTTTAGAGCATCACAGAGGAATAACACAGAGTATAAAGCAGTGGGGCTATACACCAATGAAGCAGCAGAATACTGAATTCACTGTATGACCGATAGCCATACGAGGCCTCATGTGAAGCAGAAGTTCTGTAGAAGAACACCAGCACATTTCCAGCACAACTAATGTTAGCGTTCAGAAAATCTGCAAAACCAATCTGGACTAGAAAACAATGCTGCAAGATTTTTGTTCTTGAAAAAGAATAAAGAATTGCATAAAGAATCATTTCGTTCTTCCATTAGAAAGGATTATTACATGTTTGACACTCATTGTACAAGGTGAATATTTTAGTGTATAACTAAACAATCCATTGGTGAATCTACTGAAAGCTTTAAAAACTTTTTCATGCCTCTCTACGAATTATAGATACTTCCACAATACTATTAAAATGTAATCGCAGGAGACCAAATGAGCAAGCAACCTAAACTCTCTAGTTCTTGCATATGTGACAATCTATTTTGCATTGTAAAGGATCTGTTTTCTAAAAACTTGTAGAAACAGGAAGGAGATCTTACCTACTGCCAACTTCCCCAGAGAAGGGTTAAGTTCTGCAAATGGAACATCATTACAGAACACCTAGATGCCCTATATCACAAGTTCAGAAGAAAACAAGTTCCACAAGCTTTGCTGCTCATTCTGTTGCAATGAGCCTGTACCCACTGCTTTGCAGGACACAGTCACTGCTTACCGAGTTACATCTCCATCCCTTACATGTACATGCACAGCTCTCTACTACGGTGTGTCCAACTGCACTACTATGAAAACCCAGCTGACACCGCACTATTACTGAACTGAAATGTAAGAAAGATAACTATTGGTTTGCATAGAGCCTAGTCAGTCTATCCCATAGACCAGACTATAGTTCAGAACAACTACACAGCCACAGCTCTGAACTCACCAAGAAGCCAAATGACCATGATAGCAAGTGATACAAATTTAAAACAAGGAAGTACTTTCTGTCAGCTGGAGGTGGCAAAAAAGAAGGGAGAGTATCAACTTCCTTGTCATCCAAATATCACTTCCCTGTATTTATCTGCTCAGCTACTAAGGAGACTGTTCCGAGTATACCATTTTTAACTGACTTTAAAATCATAAAGTGTTTAACAAGTAGGATGCGTAAATCCCATGCAGAGGAGTGAATTGGGTGTGTTTCACATTTAAAGATGCACATTTAAGCCTTATCTCAGTGGAATAAGCAGAAAGAAAAAAAATCTCTTTGGTATGGGTTGAATCACACTGTTTATCATTCTGACAATTAGGACATAGTATAAAAATATCTATACAGAATCCAAGCAATGAGTTATCAGCAGCAGAACTTCACTGTTCCAACACACAAAGAACAAAGAATACCCCTTATAACTTTCTTCATATGTATTTAATAAAGGTGCACATTAGTTAGAACATTAAACTCAAGTCAACAGTTCCTTAAAATATATGTCATGGCACTATTTCTAAACAGTAACTGGAGTAAACGATGAGCTCATAAAATAAAACTTAGAGCACCAGAATAAAACAAACATATTCTGGTGTTAACTTTCAGATCACTTCTCACACTAGGTATAATTAAAATACCCAGTAAACCTACAAGAACTTGGTACTGAAATAATACATATTGGTTACATATTCTGGTAAACATGAATCTTTTACCTTTAAACACAGACATAAAGATCCAGCCAGAATCTCCGTATTTAGCATAGCTCTGATATGCCATTTCAACTACTGTCTCTTGTTCCTAATGTAGGAACATAAAATGAATGCAATTGGAATATAAGAAGGTATTTCCCAGTGCTACTACCAGCCCCCATTAGATAGATTTAACATTAATCTTATATTTGTTGCTACTGGTATTCAAAAGATACAACTGCACTGTACAGTTTGTCAACAAATATTTGCTCCTCTAAATCTCTCAGAGTAAAATACCCATATACAGGTATTCTGATCAGCTCTTACAATAATTTATTGAACTGAATCATTAGCCTATAGCTTAGGAAAGGCTGAAAATATTAACAGAATTAATCACCACTAAATGGGAGCCAACACTGTCCAATACTTCAGAAGATCAGAGATCACTGGGGACTGCTTAGGTAAATAGTTATGAAACTGGAAAGCTTGTCTGTTAACTGAATCACCATATGGTGTTTTTGCCAACTCAACAGACGAGGGGATTTTTCTGTAAAAAGTTCTCCTCCAAGGTGAACTTATGTTTTCAGTGTCACCTGTGAATATTGTAGTGTTCAAGAGGATGTACAAACCACATCTTTTCCCCTTCAAGAACATCTTGCAAACAGCAGTAAATACTTTTCAAACTTCATTATAAAACCAGAACCATACACTTAACAGGAAATTATTATGGCAGTAAATTAGAGCCTTCCTATCTTCCTTGGAACATTATTTCAGATAAAGATAACACCCTGCAGGGGTGGGGAGCCACAAAAATACCACCCCACCCCCCAAAACAAACACACAAACGTCATCCTCTACTCACAATGGAATCTACAGCACTTGCTGTTTTTAAAGCAAAATTTGTAGTAACATTAACATAACCGAATAAAGAATTTAAACTAAAACCAGATGTTACTATTGGCTTCTTCAAAACAATGGAATTTTTCAAAGTTTTGTGATTCAGATTACATTAAAATGTAACACAATTCTGCTGTGTATCAGTATCTCTAGACTTTCTAAAATATGAGCTTAGAAATATGCAGTCAAGTCCTCTTACATTTCACCACAGGCTTCAGAATCATAACTAGTATTTAAGAACAACATAAAATTATTCATAAAACTTTTTTTCTAGTAGAAATGTGCTTTCTTTGCAGGATCAAATAATACAAAAACATACTGTTTCCCTTCCAGATTAACACGGTATTTTTCCTTCACAAACACGTTAAATTAAAAGGGAAACAGAGTGATGTAATTTAACAATAAGCATCTGCCCTTCCACTAGAAAATTTACATTTTTAAATGGTTAAAAACACCTATTACAGCGTATCTGGACAATAAAGTTGCATATACAAAACAGGACTACAAGCTGCAGTGTACTGAAACACACCCCCCATCCCCATTTTTCAAGGGTCATAGCTACATTTCTCATTCTTTCGAGAACATATACAAACTCCAAACTCAAAACAGCTCAATTTCATACTGTTTCCATAATCCAGCAATTACATCAGTATTAAAAAGACAATGGGGTCCATAAATATATTCCACAGCACTGCAGGAGTTCAACACTGAAAGCAAGCTATCTACAGCATCATCAGTGCAAATATTTCTGGAGCAAGACAAGTAGTACTCAACTCAGGACAGAAGTAAACACGAAAGGACAGGGTCACGTGTGGCATTACTGACACCAGACTGCATCTATTTCTTTTTGAAGAGCCACGTTCTTTTTGAGAAATTAACAAATCAAACAGCCAATGTAGAAATCAAAAGGTATTTCAACAAGAGCCTACCTTCTGCAGTTATTTCCTTCCTGACTAAACTAACAAAAATAGAAGAGTATTCACACTGAAATACAGTGGAAATCAGAAAGCTATAGATAAACAAGCATCAAATCTAGGTACTTTATCAGTGACTAAAACAAGCGTCTTGGCCACTTCTTTCCTCTCATAATTTCAGTAAGTTTTTAATCACCTTCTAATCTAATTTTCAGTATCTCCTGTCCATCTACTACTTCCCTTTAAATTCCTTCTTTAGGCCTCTTTTGCACAATTGACCCTACTAACATAACTCCACTGCTTACTCAATAGGTAGATACTGAAAACCTTCTCTCTGCCCTCATCAAGAAATAAATTGGGAAGCGAATTTAACAGCAAAATTTTAAGTACTATGTTAATTCTTTACTCCACGCAAAGCACTTTGTTCCATTGATGACAGCCACAGAAAAACCCCTACTGTAGTAATTAGCAGGTTTCTTTCCTAATGACTTCTCAGTGTTACCAAATCACAAATAATAAAAAGCAAAACTTCAAGAAGCGCAACATCAGTAACCCGCTACGATCATAATACTTCCCATTCAAAATCCAGTTCTAACCAAAGAACACTATAAAACTAACACTCCTTAATACACATCAACATTTAAATAGAAGAAAATGGTACAGACTTTTTCTTGCCTAAAAATGCAGAACCTCTCCTATGTTTTATGTCTCTGCCACTTCACATTTGTCATGTCCTGTATGAAAAATCCAACCATTTGTAATTTCATTCTTCCACTTTAAGTGCTACTCAGGTCTTTACTAAGTTCTCATTTCACTACGTCCTCAGGGAATTAAAATGGCAAAATATTAAACAGTAAGTGATAAATCTCAGTAATAATCAATGTTCTAGGAACTGTCATAAAATGCCAAATGAATTCTGAGAAACAGACTCAAATATTGAACAAAACATGAAATAATGACAAAACCACAAAACTTTTCCACTGAATGAAAGTGTTATGTCTTATTACACTGACTAAAACTGAAAACATGTAATTGCATACAGGAGTGCCAACTTTCTTTTTAACATAAGCTTAATTAAAAACCCACTGAAGATACAATGTTTTGTATCTGGGGAGCCTTAACACTTCAAAACCTAGAAAAACATTTTCAAATCAGTGATTAAAACATACCATTTGTAAATAAAAAATGCATTAGGATTTTGTGGTAGAAAAAATGCAAGAGAAGTGCCTTTTCCCTAAGTATCTCTTTTTACTTCATAAATCATTACCTGTCATCATGTAAAACAACGTTTATCTTTCAGGATGACAACAAAAAAACCCAAACGTCATGGTTTAACCTCCAGTCAGTAACCAAGCACCACAGCCGCTCACTCACCACCACACACACCACCCAGCAGGATGGGGGAAGAGAATCACAAAGGCAAAAAGTAAGACAGCTCGTGGACTGAGACACAAACCATTTCATGACAGAAATAATAAAGACAGCAATGATAATAATAATAACAAAATGTAATGAAAAGGTGAGCAACTAAGAGAGAGAAGCAAAACCCAGGAAAAAAAAATTATGCAACTGCTCACCACGCACTGACTGATGCCCAGTCAGTCCCCGAGCAGTGATCGCTGCTCCCCAAACAACTCCCTCTAGTTTTTATACTGAGCATGATGTCATACAGTACGGAATATCCATTTGGCCAGCCAGGGTCTGCTGTCCTGGCTCTGCTCCCTCCAACTTCTTGTGCATCTCCTCGCTGGCAGAGCATGGGAAGCTGTAAAGTCCATGACTTAGTGTAAGCACTGCTCAGCAACACCAAAACATCAGTGTGTTATCGCACTATTCTCATCCCAAATCCAAAACACAGCACTATACCAGCTACTAGGAAGAAAATTAACTCTAATCCCAGCTGAAACCAGGACAGTATCCACCCCTTATACTACATCATCTACATTGTGCCCAGGTCCCACGCTTTCCAATATATTCCAGTTAATCATCACCAGTGTTCCTGTTTTTTGATATATATGTATGTATACACACACACAGACATCATTCCTTTAATCTATGAACCATCCCTCTAAAATGCCCACTGAGTTCATTTTAGAGATAGATTGGTGGAGCCACACCCTGCCATCCCTGAGGCAAAGGCAGCAGATGGAGGCTCGACAAAAAGCACAGGAACCCCTACCCTCTCACTACCAGGCAGGAGAAGGAAGAGACTTAAGATGAGGGGGAATGGAAATAGGTCCCTGCTCGGGGTGGCAGGCGAATCCCCTCCTGGCCTCCCTCACCTTCCCGGTTGCCCTTACACAACAAGTATGGAGCTCTGGAACCCGAGGGCCAGGCAAGTGAGAATACGGAAGAAGGTTCATCCAGGGAGTCACCCAGGGAGAGTCGGTCAGCCCCACGCATTAAGACTTCCTCTGTTAAGAAGAGGAGGGTGATTGCTGTAGGTGATTCCATTCTGAAGGGAACCGAGGGCCCAGTGTGCTGGCCAGACCCATCCCACAGGGAAGTCTGCTGCCTCCCTGGGGCCCGCGTTAGAGGCATCACCAGGAAACTCCCTGGTCTGTTGTGGCCCTCAGATTATTACCTGCTACTGGTAATACCGGTTGGTAGTGACGAGGTTGCGGAGAGAAGTCTAAAAGTGATCAAAAGGGATTTCAGGACAGTGGGGCGGTTGGCTGTAGGATCAGGAATGCAGGCGGTGTTTTCTTCAATCCCATCAGTGGCAGAGAAAAATACGGAAAGGGACAGAAAAACACACCTGGTTAACATGTGTCTCAGAGGCTGGCGCAAACGGTGAAATTTTAGTTTCTTTGATCATGGGGAGGCTTACACAGCACCAGGCCCACTGTTGACAGATGGAGTCCAGGTTTCTCAAAGGGGGAAAAGGATTCTCTCTCATGAGTTGGCCAGGCTCGCTGAGAGGGCTTTAAGGTTTGAAGGTGGAAAGGAATAAAAGCAGGCTCACTAGAGATCAGCCTAGAAACAGAAGGCCAAATTTGGAAGCACAGTCAATAGCACACCTCAAGTGCATGTACACCAACGCACGCAGTATGGGCAACAAACAGGAGGAGCTGGAAGCCATGGTGCAGCAGGATAGCTGTGACGTAACTGCCATCACAGAAACATGGCGGGATGACTCTCATGACTGGAGTGCTGTAGTTGGTGGCTATAAGTTCTTCAGAAGGGAAAAGCATGGAAGGAATGGAGGTGGAATGGCCTTGTGTGTTAGGGAATGTTTCAATTGTGTAGAGCTCAACGACGGGGATGATAAGGTTGAGTGCTTGAGAGTAAGGATGAGTGGGAAGGCCAACAAGGCAGACATCCTGCTTACAGACCACCCAACCAGGATGAGGAGACACATAAACCATTCCACAAGCGGCCGGCACAAGTCTCACAATTGCTAACCCCTGTTCTCATGCGGGACTTCAACTTACCACACATCTGCTGGAAATACAACACAGCAGAGAGGAAAGAGTCTAGGAGGTTCCTGGAGTGTGTAGGGGATAACTTCCTGACACAGCTGGTGAGTGAACCTACTAGGGGAAGTGCTTCACTTGACCTGCTGTTAACAGAGAAGGACAGGTGGGAGATGTGGCAGCAGGAGGCCGTCTTGGGCTCAGTGACCATGAAATAATGGAGTTCTCAATTTTAGGTGAGGTAAGGAGGGCCGTCAGCACGACCACTACCATGGACTTCCGAAGGGCAGATTTTGGTCTGAACAGGACACTGGTTGAGAGAGTCCCTTGGGAAACTGTCCTGAAGGGCAAAGGGGTCCAGGAAGCCTGGCTGTCCTCCAAAAAGGAAGTCTTAAAGGGGCAGGAGCAGGCTGTCCCCATGTGCCCTAAGACAAACTGTCGGGGAAGATGACCGGCCTGGCTGAACAGGGACCTTTTGCTGGGACTCAGGAAGAAAAGGAGAGTTTACCACTCCTGGAAGAAGGGGCAGGCAATTCAAGAAAGGGATCCTGTGAGGTCATGCCGGGAGAAAATTAGAAAGGCAAAAGCCCAGCTAGAACTTAATCTGGCCACTGTTGTAAAAAACAACAAAGAATGTTTCTACAAATACATTAGCATCAAAAAGAGAGTCAAAGAGAATCTCTATCCCTTACTGGATGTGGGGGGAAACTTAGTGACAAAGGATGAGGAGAAGGCTGAGGTACTGAATGCAGCCTTTGCCTCTGTCTTTAATAGCCAGACCAGGTATCAGACCTCAGAGCTGGAAGACAGGGATGGAGAGCAGAATATACCACTCATAACCCAGGAGGAAGCCATTAACGACCTATTATGCCACCTGGGCACTCACAAGGCTATGGGGCTGGACAGCATTCATTTGAGGGTACTGAGGGAGTTGGCAAATTACCAGCAGTCCTGGTTAACAGAGGAGGTCCTGGAAGACTGGAGACTTGCCAACGTGATGCTCATCTACAAGAAGGGCCGGAAGGAGGATGCTGGAAACTACAGGCCTATCAGCCTGACCTTGGTACTGGGTAAGATTATGGAGCGTTTCATCCTGAATGAGCTCACGTGGCAGGTGCAAGACAACCAGGGGATCAGGCCCAGCCAGCATGGGTTCATGAAGGTCAGGTCTTGCTTCACCAACCTGATCTCCTTCTGTGACCGGGTGACCTCCCTAGCGGATGAGGGAAAGGCTGTGGATGTTGTCTACCTGGACTTTAGTAAAGCCTTTGACACAGTCTCACACAGCATTATCCTGAAGAAGCTGGCGGCTCATGGCTTAGACAGATGTACTCTTCACTGGGTTAAAAGCTGGCTGGAGGGCAGAGCACAGAGAGTTGTTGTAAAAGGAGTAAAGTCTGGTTGGTGGCCGGTCACAAGTGGTGTCCCCCAGGGCTCAGTTTTGGGCTGTTTAACATATTTATCAATGATCTGGATGAAGGGATTGAGTGCACCCTCAGTAAGTTCGCAGATGAAACTATATTGGGTGGAAGTGTTGATCTGCTGGAGGGTAGGAGAGCCCTGCAGAGGCACCTGGACAGGCTGGATCGATGTGCTGAGATCAGTTGTATGAGGTTCGACAGGGCCAAGTGCCAGGTCCTGCATTTAGGTCACAACAACCCCAGGCAGTGCTGCAGGCTTGGGGAAGAGTGGCTGGAAAGCTGTCAGGCAGAAAAGGACCTGGGGGTGTTGGTTGACAGCCAGCTGAATATGAGCCAGCAGTGTGCCCAGGTGGCCAAGGCCAACAGCATCCTGGCCTGTATGATGTATCCTCATGATGGCGGCTCTGCTTTTTCATCATTCCTCACTAAAGTTGACTTCCATTTCCAAGATTTCTTCTTGTGTACAGGAGGGAGTGATCCTGGCATGGGTTGGTGCCCCAGCTCAGCTGCAGTGCATGTCATGGGGTCTGGAGCAGCCACAGTGCCTGTCGGTTTGTTTCCTCCCTCTTCTCCCTGAGGGTGCTGCATAACACCAAGCACTGTTTGGTAGGTACTAGCCAGGGCCCAGCACAGTGCGGTTAACTTGTGCCTCTCTGGAATAATCACAACCTTTTTTTCCCAAGCATTCTATCACTTCATCAGCATCCTGTAGTTGTTCAGGAGTGAAGTTCCAGACCACTGGAAGTGAGAAGTTCTGTAACTATCTGCCCATACTCTCCCACATGCCGCACCCCCATGACTATCCAGCCTTGGGGCAGATCTCTGGGTGATATTTTTTTTTTTTTTAATAGATGTTTAACCCTGCACAAGACCTGAAAAACATTCAGGGGACATAGCAATAGGAGTATGCTGGCTTGAACATCCCAAGGATATTCAAAATTCTCAAGTACTAGTGTAACTAACCTGAAGGAAAAAGGGAAGGTGAAAAAGCAGGGAGAGCATGTAATAAAATTTATTTTCAACTCTGAAAGTTACAGTGGACTTTGATCGTAGTTGTTAAAAACTTAGTTCTTGTATTAGATTATATATATGCAGTAGCCAACTCAAGTGAGATGTGCCCAGCATTAATACTTAGACATTATGCATTAGGCTGCAAATATTCATTTGATATCAACCTGTTATAATTAAAAATGCACTCCTGGTAGTAAAAGTAAAGTTTATTTTTGTTATTATATATAAACAATCTAAATTTTTTATGCCTCTCAAGAATACATAGTAGCACAGACCCATAAAAAACAGCTGAATCTCTAGCATTCCACAAGCCACATCACACACACAACAAATATATAATCCAGGCGATCCCTAGTCAGAAGATAGCAATTTTTAAATAATTCAATACTCTCTAAACTGCTATGGTCCTCAGCATCCATTTTCATGGTTGTCATCATCATTAGTTTCATTTGTTCTACCTGCATTTTAAAATCATGCCAAGATATGACATACTAATACCTTAATAACCATATTTTAAACTAAACCTGTATGAAGTGTTTTGACTGATACAGAACTTTGTTGCTCATGAGTATTGCAAACATCTCACATCAAGGATTCCAAATTCAACAATAAACTATAATGGTAATTAAAATGTTTTTCACCATGCCGCAAAATAGTTTTCCTCCTTTCAACAAACTGGATAGATTACACACTACACTTACCATCCCACCTGCATAGCCATCTCTTTTCTGAATCCATGTATCTTAGAAACAATTCTATCCATTTTTACAACTGTGATGCGCAAACTAGTAACATTTTTGCAGTACTACAGATGTAATAGGTAAATAACTCAAATGGAAACAAATTGATTCCTAGGAACTACAGCAGAATTCTGAATAGCAATAAAAATGGGTCACAACTAGTACATAAATACTGAGGTAAAATCAGGCATATAAAATCATGGAGAAAATACTGAATAAAGGTGTTTTTCTCAAGATGTAACTTAAAGACAGCCTTCTCATTTTTAACTTTATGTAACTGGTACTTCATTGTGAACTTGCCACACTCACTATTTACTCTTCTATTTTCCTCATAAAATAGAGGTTAATACTAAACAGAAGGCTAAAATCAATGCTGTTGAAGCAACTGGATTAACTGTAACTCTAAAGAGATAAAAGATTAGGAATATAATAACATAAGAAATCTAAACAAACTAAAACTGAAGCAAGTACATAGTTACGAACTTCTAGCCCATAAAGATAAAAAGAACGTGTTTTCAGGAAAAAGCAGAATCTTATGGGAAAAAAATTGCTTAATATTTTAGGGTGCCAATTCCTGGTATATCTTAGTATTTTATTAAGTTGTGGCAGAGATTATTTCATTTAGTGGCAGAGAATATTGAAAGATTAAGGATCCAACCTCAAGCAAAGCCTCAAACCCTTTACTTATGACAGGAATACACACATTTTTGTTTATATTTTTTAAGTAACCTCATCAGCTCTCTACAAAATAAAGTAACATCTCAATAACGTCACTTTCTCTCAATGAGGTTGAACTGCATACTGTACTACTTTGAGATGGCTGCAATCAACTGGAAATACATGGAAAAATTTGCAAAGTGCTCTTGAAGAAATGCTTTAAAAAATCACCACCTTAAAGAACAAAACCTCCTTTACACCATATGAAACATTGTTTTATGTTGAGTGCTTTAAGACAGATAAGGCCTGTAAGTGTTCTGCCTTTCTTCTGTATTTCATCATCATAACCAGCAAAACAAAAATTTACACCAATTTAAAAACATGCATCACTCATTCCTCAATGTTTAACAAACAGAATATATAACCAGAACTGAAAAGAAATTATTCCATGGCAGACATGTGGTGAAACTAATTCCTGACAACTCGCCTATAAATCAACTGGAATTATTAACAAGGTTGAGAGTACACCGTAGCGCGTAAGAGGAATTAACAACCTAAGAGAGGATAGGAAGAAACGACACTGTGAAAAGGTATGCTGTCTTCCTAACACAGCAACTGGTACCAGTCCTAAAAGTATCACAGGCAACATACAAACAACCATCAGATTAACTTGGAGATAGAGGAGGTTGATCCTCTTCCCACAAATGAGCAGAAGTCAGCAAAAAAATTAAGCCTCTCTTCCAATGACCTACTGAAGAAAAACAGTCACAAAAGCCACAAGCTCCAGGTTTGACTCAGTCTATTTATGTCTGCATGATAAAAGTTGGAAATGCTAAGTACAAAATGCTACAAATAGTCCATCAAGATCACAAGAAACATTTACATATACGGTCTTTTGTTAGAAAGTCACTGTTCTCAGTTTCCCAGTATCCAACATAGATAAACTAAGAGCAGTACTCCCACCTAAGGTCTTTATAAAGATGAAACAGCAGCTCTCCTTTTAGAATAAAAACTCGAAGTTGAAACCTGTGTTTGAAGAACTAATATTCCATTGTATCTCGTTACTGGAAAAAAGCACAAGTGTTGGCTATTTAGTACTACCACCTTCAGTTAATTACATAGTTTCTTAAAAATTGCAAGGCATTTTATACAAATCATACCAAGATGTGTTCGTTACAAAGGCCACAATTACAGCCCTGCAGAATAAACCACACAGAACATTGCAAAAACGTTTTATCTAACAATCCCTATGCATAAATACTTCTCCACTCTCTAAAATAAAGACTTTATTTTAAACCTCCAAGAAAATGACGTCAGTTCAACTGTGGAAGTTTCAGTGAAACTAAATGACATTCCAGAACCAAAGAAATTGGAAGTCACTGGGTGCTAGGCCATCCAAGCACAAGGAGCAGCTAGCACACTCTGCCCCTTGTTTTTCTTGTTTGCACCTACTAAGGTTTTAACATACAGAGCCAATTCCTGGTTTTAAAGACTCCAATCCAAATGACTGGATGTTTCTTCTGGTAAAAACTTGTTACTTACACACAACTACCCCTACCTCACTATTCCCCTCTGAGGAAAGCAGAAGCTAAAGGGGAATCATACTTGTGTATCTCAAGTGCTGGGCTAGTGCCTGAGGATGTGCAACATGTTCCTGGAAAGAGATAATCGTGACACTCCCCAGCACCAGTACCTAAGTAAACATGTTTCTCAAAAAGCCGTTTTAGAAAGAAGTTGTCCTTGTTATTAGAGGGAGATCAGGCAGGGAAAAAATACTTACTACGAACAGAGGCTCGAACTCTGTGAGATAGGTTAAAAAACCACCTCAGTTGTATGAACAAAACACCAGGCACACAAAAGGCCTCCCAGCTTTTCAAAACAAAGCAGCAATCAAGCTAAACCAAAACAAATAACCATCAACTCCTCTCTTCCTTACTCTCAATTTAAAGACTTAATCAGATCACCACACCTCTTGCTACAGGAGTAAATATTTGAGTATCATGACAGAGACAGGACTGCCACAGAACTGTGTGGCCTGCCTCACATGGTGACATTGCTATTTAAGCTTCACAGAACTGTACAGTCCACATTCCCCTCGCATTACTGATGAAGTAGAAAAATTCCAGGCATTTGGATTCTCCTGATAAGTTACTCTTTATTTTCAAGAAACTAATTTTTCCTCTTTTAAACATGCCATCTTCTTAGATATGAGACGTAACCAGTCTTTTTTCCCATTTTATTACAACATGCTGAAGAACCTTTCAATGCAAGTTTGTCCTTTTCTTCCCCTCCTCCAAACAAATTTGTAATACCTTTTTGACCATTACTGCACAGATCTCAAATGTCATCATATATCGCTTAGTAAATTTCCCAGATAATAAAAAGCATATTAAAACTTTTCATTAGATGAGTTCTGAATCATTTGAGAGCAAAATTTCTACCATTCATAAATCCAAGTACTAACCTGTATCCTTGTTCTACCAAAGCCCAGTTTACAGCAGTCAAAGCTCATAAGCCTGAACAGATCCCTTTAAATAATTAAAACCTCAGTAATTTTTGCTGATATAAATAATGCAGCGCAGCTACAGTATTTACACTACATAAACATTATTTAAACTACATTGTTTAAAGTACATCAGAACTACAATCTACAGGCAGAGCCAGGAAGCCTAGATGCAAAGTGGTAACTCAGGATATACTGCTCATTTTACCAAAGAAATACACTGGAGGGGCCGGGCAGGGTGAAAATTAGACGACTTCCCTGCAAAGCTACCTTGAAGAAGGCATTAGTACTGCAATATCACTAGAGCATCCGCAGACTTAATCAGCTTTCCAATTACCCCTCTCTTCAGAAAATGTGCTCTGAGAAGTTCCTGGTGTACAATTAGTTACTCTCAAGCACACTAATGCTTGTCACTGACCCTGTGAGATCTGTGCTCATAAACAAATACTGGTAAAACTAAATATGTAGACAAGTATCTGCTCTATTAGGGTGTAAATAAAAGTAGATAAGGTGGATAAGGGAACCCATACTTGACTCTTCAGAATAAAATTGTTTTATCAGTCCTCATTAATCTACCTTCATACAGATTTTCATTTACTAATCAGAAATTTCAACTTATTTTCAGAGAAAAACTATGATAAAACACATTTCATTAAAATGCAGGTAAAAATGTATCCTCTCTTATCAGCTACTGCACTTTACTGTTTTGTATCTTTATTACAAACTAGGGTCTTAACCTTTAACATTTTTCCACCTGAGCACTTGACTTCTTTCTTGAATCTCAAATCTGCAAGACTTGTTAACAATTCCTACCTTTTTTTTTTTTTTTAATCAGGCTCTTTCTGATCATTCCACATAGCTGCAATCTTTATCCATTCTCCATCCATCCCATTTCTCAATTACAGAAACATTCTTTTCTCTGGTATTGAGAGATTATCATTTCACCCACATACATTTCTTGAGTGTTCTCTGTCTCTTTGCATCTTTCTCTACTGCATCAAACATCAGCTTCTTAACCTCACTTTCAAGGGCACTGCAGGCTGATTCTGGCTCTATTACCTCATTATCCCGAAGGATTACTGTTTGCTTTTCATGAGATTCCCAAACTCCCTTGTACATTTCAGCAAATGTTTCCTGCCTTCTCATAGGCTGCTTATGTGCTAATCCCCTGCAAATATGGCAAAGTCCCACCCCACCACTACCCTCTGCTTGCACAGCTTACCAAAAGAAACAGTTGAGATGCTGCAGTTGAGATCACTGCCCATCATGCTGAGCAGTACCTGGTTTTGCAGGACTCTGTCATTTGGCATGGTTGGAAAACAACCCATCTTCTGCTGGAAATGAAACTTAACTGAATGGAGGAGGGTCTTTGTAGAACACAGCACAAGCCTAATATGTGACCGATGGTTCTAAGCACTAAACAAACATAAAATACACTCCAAATACTGACTACATGTGTCAAATACCCTAAATATTCCTCTAATTGTGACTGACTTCCCTAAAGGGGGAGAGGAAAATTGGAAGTCATAGCAGAGAGCTAAACCAAAAACAATTTATCCACTTGGAGGGGCGGGAGGCAAAACAGACACTGGGCATAACAATTTCCTCTACCAGAAAATTCCTCTACTGCAGAGAAAGCCAACTGTAATTGTAGCACGTATACTGTCTTGGGTTCACACGTGTCAATTATTTTCCTACTCACAGCCATAAGAAAACCCTATGCCACCTAGAGCAAATGCTGGTTTGAAAAAATCATTTTTTACCTCCTCTGAAAGAAATGAAGCATTTGGGGGGAAAACCAAGTGTACAAGAAGCATACCCCCACATTCAAAGAAAACCCCCCTCAATCCCTCTGCCATCCAGAATTTACAAGGTGACATTTTCATACCCACTTGAGTTGGGCACCCATCATGAAAGAGAAAGACTCCAGCAACCAAATGCTGTCTTTCCCAAGGATTTACAAGACAGATACAAAATCCAAAAGGCACACCCTTCTTCATCACCTTGGCTCAGTTGTGGTCCCCCCAAGTATGCCAGAAGGAAGACTGCCTCTCCAGTGCAACTGCTGTCACATTTCATCAGTTCTTCAGTAACACTCCAAACTCAAGTAATTGATGTCATTTCCTTGCACAATGCTGAAAAAACATTGTTTACTCAGTACAGAACTACAAAAAAGCATGTGGTACTATTTCTTGTGTACCAGCAGAGAAGTGATTGGCATGGTACCTGCCTCCTAAACAAATACTTGCTAGGCCTAAGCAATACACAATGCTACGATAAAATGGTGAACTTTCTCGTCAGCACACAGCAGATTTACCCATTTAAGTGAAGAGTTTTAAATGGTTACTTCAGAGAGAATCAGGCCAAATTATTAGAATTTGCTGCTTTTTGTGTTTTTTGTTTATAATATTTTAAAACACTATTTTACTTTGTACTTACACATTAAAGAATCTTGAAATATTCTACAAATGCAGTTATTGTTACAGTATTAATTTGAATTTTAAAAAAACTGACTTTATTCCAATTTTACAACCCAACTAACAGAGAGAAAAAAATAAGTTTATTTGCCCAAGGCCACACAAAAGTTCCACAGTAAAGCCCAAGAAAAACCTCGGTCTTGCAATATTATCTTTTTAGCTCATGGGAAGACTGCCCTTCTCCTCTGAAAGATGTAAAGACTAACAAAACTATGCACAAACCACAATGCCAGAAAGCAGTCTTAGTAGTTTAATGCCCTTTTTATTGTAAATGACAAAGCAGAAGCAGAGTTCTGACTAAAGGGGAAAAAAAAAAAAAAATCAAGGGAATGGTATTAATGAATCTCACATGTAACTATTTTAAAACTATTGAAATTAGCAGAAAAATAAGTACACCTAATTACACCCCTTCTTGTTCGTGTCACCTAGCAGTAAATACAGCACTGCTGCCACTCTTGTAGTGGAGAATAACCAGCAATCCAGACTAACAAATTTATTGCAGATAATTCAATAAACTAAGTCAGTGCAGAGGGTTAGCATTTTAATGAAAACCAGGAGGTTTTCATTAGTGCAATACTTTTTTTTTCCCCCTTCTCCTTCCATCCAGCTGAACTACTGACATGCATCCGAAGACAAACCTCTCAGCTTTCTGCCAAGAGAGCACTGGGACTGGGGTATGTAAACTCACTAGGGGCAAAATGAAACAAGCTGATTGGAATTTCAGCTTTCACTGAACAATTTGTTCACCGACACAAGCAGAGAGCTGAACATATCTGGACTTCAGGGAATTCTTTTTCTACCAGAAAGAATTCAAGTCATTGAATAAGCATGCACACGTGTGCTATGAACAATGAAAATTTAATCTGAAATGTGTTAAAGAACTTCCCCTTCATAAAGGGGGGGCAGAATAAAAAAAAAAAAAAAATCAAATGCCCCCAAAAAACACATAACCAAAACTGACCTGCATTACCCAGGTACTGGCTTTATAACACACACTAAAAAACTACTGTACAAATATAAGTACTGAAGTATTTAACTGTTGTGTTAATAACAGAGGGTCTTACCCAATGAATCCAGCATAAGAACTAATTTAAATACACAAATTAACTTTTAGACATTTTAGAACTGTTTCAGTATGTCTACAGCATCAGTGACACCCTACACAAGCATTAGCACAAACCTTCTTTCAGTATTTACTTGCAAACTGTTGAAAGCAGAAATCATACCTACTTAGACCCTCCTCACCAAGAAGAAAAACCTGAACACACTGACAACAGACTTCACTCATGCTTTTCTCCACCCCTGTTCTGATGGACTTGCCATTCCAAAGGATCATTATTTTGAACAGACACACTAAAGAAATGCTCTGCTTGGTTAAGATTAAAGATCTTGGAATCTCAACCAACCCCCTGCTATTCTCACTCACAAAATCAAACTGCTATCTGTAACATTTAGAATCTTGACACAGGCAACTCTCACATTTTGTATTATGGATAAGGATACTACATACATTCTTAAAAAGACAGAAGTATTTTCCAGCATTCAGCATTTCCAGATTAGTCAAGTCCTATGTATGTTCGTACAAACTTCCTTGAAAAACATACACATTTCCAAATACATACACAGGTGGGATCACAAATAAACACAGATGACATTTTAATAGATATCAGGTGATAAACAGTTTTCAAAACTGGAAAAAATACTTTTTGCACAGATACTCAAGGGCACAAACACATGTGCATTCTTAAAATTATGTTCAACACCAAAACCCAACTGATAAAGTCTCAGGACAATGACTCACCCCTTCCTGGAAAAAAATCAATAGAAAGATCAGATGTTTATGAACCAGACAATTGCTGGAAAAATACAGACAAACATTATTTCTAACTAAAACTTGATCCAACTGTTTTCATTCCAGAGCCTGAAGTAACTACACGTTCAATAATCAAGTACTCAATCCTTACATAACTTTCTATTTGGAAATCTCAAGATGTCTTCAAAAGGCTGAGATAAGCTGCACAACACTCCTGTGAAGGACTAACCTCACAGAGGTTAAGCATTTTATCCAGTATCTTACTCATGACAGAGGAAATGTATGGCCATCCCATGCATCTGGAAAACTGATTTCATACCTAGCCACAAGACACATTCCTCGCACACATCTGTAGACCACAACAGCAAGAAGACTGAATGAAAAGAGAATCCATACAGAGTACTGCTTGCAATCTTTGGGTTAAGCTGAAGGATAAATCTGGGGGAAAAAAAAACATGTTTCATCTCACAGACATCTACATATTAAGTAGAATATTGACTTTAACAAAGAATATGTTAGCACACTAGAAAAAAGTTCACAAAATAATAAGATTCAAAAGCACAAAATTTCCCCATGAGATATGGTTTGATATTTAGAATTACTTTTATTTTTTTTTTTAACTGTTTAGTGACTAGATAAGCACAGTCATATTAATTGTAGAGAAAAGATTTCTCCGTTTCAAACTGCTTTGGGAAAAAAACTTTTATTTAGTTATCAAAAAAAAATCTAATATTCTAACCTAGTGTACAAAAACGCGTGAAACTATTACAACAGAAATAAGCTACATAACACTTAGCTACTTTCTGAAGTCAACTTTTTCATATTTACATCCTGTGGATGTTTTCCATATAATTAAATTTGGAAAATTTTAAGATTAGACAACATCACAATTTATCTTCCTTTACAAAAAGAGAATATATGATTTTAAAACAAGAAGGAAAATGTCTGAAGCAGGCATCAAAAGCCTAAATAAAAATTTTAACAGCTTTTGAAAAACAACAGATGCAACTGAAAATTATTTAATATTTTTGTAAATAAAACTTGGGTTTAGACATGGAATGAATTTTGTTTAAGGAAAGATTAAAAAGAGCACATCACCAAACATACTTTGATCTTTCCTTGGTCAAACGTAACTTATTTCTAAAATAGTATTCTACAGTGCCAGTGGTTTCTTAATTATAAAAGATGCCTGCTTCTGGCCCCAAGGAGCTCACAACAATAGCACCACTAAATCTTCTGTGGCCTTTAACTCACAAAATCTGAGCACAAAAGCCCTCAGCAAAACTTCTGCTTTAAATATTTATCAAGAGGTGAGAAACAGATGGCTAGACTGGTTTTACACACTGAAAATGCTCTGACATGGTATTCAAGCTCTCTTTTGCCAACTGCTATTAAGGGGTTCACAGAAGTTTGAAAGAAAGAATGTGCATCAAAAGCTGAAAAACATCCTTCCTGATTTTTTTAAGGAGACAGCACAAACCCTTTAATTAATTTCCAAGGAAGCCACCTCAGAGTGCCAATCAGAGTCTCACTTGCCTCCACTCATTAAGCCAAGAACTTCATTATCAACCGTCCTCCAGTCTCCAAAGCTCAGTGAGCCTTTGGCATCAAAGCAAATGCACTACATATTCAATTTAACTGAACAAAAACCCAAGACAATAAATATTCTATGTTAATATTGTTGGTACACTTTATGCCCATCACAAAATATACAACAACATACATGCTGAACAGATGCTCATGCTGAGGAATTTCTTCAACTTATCAGAATCCATCAATTTTATTTCTAATATTAAAAAAAACCCACACCAAAACAAAACAGCACTATTTCAGTTCCGTTCATCTAGTCTTGTCTTGGATATCGCAGCACAGTTTGACAGAACTCACACAGAGGCACCTTATTAAGCAAAGTATGCAGGTCTGCCCAGGACTTCAATGTGTAAACCCTCTTTCTGCTCATGAGGTGAACATAAACATGCTGCATTTGAGGAAAAAGTTTAAAAAAGCTGAAACTCTGAAAGGCCTATCTACACCAGCAGCAACTTTCTACTACTAATGACGTGCAGCCATGCTACTCTGCAGTTATGTGCCCCCTTTCATCAGATGAGTACTGCTTTACAACTATGATTATCTATGAAAAAGGTAAATATTACAGATAGGAAAATTTGATACTCAACAGTCAACTTCTCAGAAAATATAATTTCAACTGGATTACAGCAGGCTAGACTTCCCAATTCTCACTACTCTTGCTTTAACCATTAAGAGGGGCAAGGCACGCACTGAAGTATCCTAAGTTCTTGTGAGGACATACCATAAGGAGTATGTGGACATACCAGTGGAACCACAAAGATAAACGCTCTAATGAAAATAAAACTGTCTATGGAATAATACTTTCAAAACTGATGAAAAATGTTTGTTATGATAAAAAAAACATCACAAAAGGGGAACACTCTTCACATAGCACAGAAAATGTTGTAGAATGAAGCAGTTCCAATGACAGGGTGGTTTAAATGAATCAACATTTATTTTACTATTATTAATCCCCATTACTTCACACAATGCTATCAAAGGAAATACTTTCATTATTGGAAGCAGTAACACAACAGGGAGAACGCCGTTCAGCCAAGACATACAGAATATTACAAAGTGCCTCTAAGGATTTTAGTCTGCTCAAGCTCGATGTGTTTTGGCCAACGCATACCCACTTCAGAGAACGGTAACGTACGTACTAAAATGGTTGCTTGACAAACAAAAAGGCCCGTAATTCACAAACAGAAAGAGCAGCTACAGAATTTGAAGTAGAAAATCTTTCCCTGGTCATGTTCCTGATGTAACTATTGAAGAAATGAGTTATCATTCACACCTTTTCAACACCAGAGCAGCCATGAAATACCACAGCAGCCTTAAGTACCACATAAATACCAGGCCTGAGTTGCTTTTCTAATTCCCTAATATTTCTTCTGGCTCCTTATTTCTCTCTAAACTCATTCATGCACGCTTTTTACTCTATCAGAAATCGTATAAAGACTCCAGGAAAACAAACCAACCAACCCACCAACACCCAGGACTGTGAATCAGCATAAGCCAGCAGTGACCAGCATGAAGAGCTGCAATTTGAGAAGGCAGGGTTAAGGAGGTAAAAACACCTGATGCAAAACCATCGTATTTGCCTCAGTGAATCAGCAAAGCCTACATACATACTGGCAAACGTTCTGAAAAACTATCTAGACACCAGTCTTAGTCCTGCAAAAACCCACTCCACAACCACAGGTGCAAGCACCAATGCGGGAGAGCTTTGGGCCCAGAACCGCTGCGCAAAGAGCTCCCTGCAGCTGCAGGCTCCTAGCCCTGGGAGCCCGAGCGCCCGTTCCCAAACCACCGCGGCTTCTGGGGCTGCCTTCGGAAGCTGCGGATCCCAGCAGCAGGCACTGATGAAGGAACAGCTACGGTAGAACACAAACACGTCTAATAGTTTATCTGCTCCCTGTTCAGAGCCCTGTCTCTGAAGGTCCATAAATACTGTTATTCCTTGTGTTTTTAATGTAGGTTTCAGCTAATTTTTAACGAATTTAATTTTGGCCTAGACTTTAAAAAGGCAATCTTTATTTGCACATCACAAATTGTTAAAATTAAATGTTCAATACACAATCAGTAAGAGGAGTACTGAATATTTTTCCAACTAGCTAAAGAAAACAGTTTGCTTTATAACCCTAATAGAGATTTATTTTTTTAAGTATGGTTAGATTCAACAGAAACAATCACCCACTTACAAGGGACACTTTAGTGTAAACACTTGTATTGTCAGAGTCTATTTGTACAGTCACAAACAGACCATTTTATGTAGGTACCTCATTAGTTACCTCCTGATATCAAGCAAAAAATATATTAAATTTTGCTGAAACAGGTTGCAATAAAACCTTTTAGCTTAAAACTCTGGCATTACCTCTTCAACGTAACACCTAAGAATTAATGACTTAGGAAACAGCATACAGTATTTGGTTAGTTTCACGACACTGTGAATGACGTGCCTGTCATTAAAAGGAAGTCCAAGGTCAAAATCCACCTTTGCGTATGTATTTCTTAAGCACAAAAGGAAGATAAACGCTTTCTTAAAAATACTGAATACAAGACAGACTACAAAACCTTAACTGCCATTCACCAGCTGAACAAAGAAAATAGAAGCTGCCCAAATGACGAGGTAAGACGACTAAACTGTTTATACTTAAGTGCTTACAGAAGAAAATTCAGCGCTCTCCTAAAACGCAAACGCCCGCTCTTC
>NW_010228792.1:49060-49367 GCF_000690775.1 Eurypyga helias
CCACATCCCAGCACGAGCTACACACTTGTGCTGCCAATATAAATCACAGCTTTCACTTACTGTTAATATTACGACCGTTTTATATTTCAGATTTATTACAGCAATGCTGTCAGTACTTCACAAGTGTATTTTATCTGAATCCTCATCATGCCTGTAAGTCCCAGTGAAGCACAAGGTACTGCACAAAAGTCACCCCTAGAAGTCTCTAGGTCGGGCTTCTCCCCGCAGTACGCTCGATGCTGTTCCATCTTCCTTGTGCACAGCCAGACACGGCTTCCTCAGGAGCTCCGCTGGCCCAACCCCTCCC